>NW_027496907.1:0-34603 GCF_021521415.1 Bidens hawaiensis | reverse complement strand
TTATGTTTGGCGGTTGGTATCTCATCCTCATCTATCCTCATCTAGTATGATCATACATTTACCCAAGTACTTTGATTTTGTATCAATAAGAACGGGTCCACATCTTTATAGTTTTTTGCATTTTCATAAGAATTTTAATACTCATAATTTGCATATGAATTGTGATTTATCTCTCTCTATATATAAAACTAAAACTTATGTATTCTCACCAACATTCGTGTTGACAAACTCTATTTTCATACATGTTACAGGTACAAGTAGTCTATATTATTCAAGATTGAAGACAATAGTTTGACCTTAGGATATCTATTCATATTACACAAAAGAACGATTTATTTGATTTAATTATTGTAAGTTGTGTACTTGATGTAATGTTAATGAAATTAAATAAAAACTGCCACATTAATTAGTGTCTTTTGAGATACTGTTCAATCAATACGTTACACTCCGGCATATTCCGCCGCATTGGTCGGGGTGTGACAACGCGACCCCTTTCCCCCTTCCTTTACTTCTTCTACCCCCGTTCGAGAGATCTCGGTAATATCCACATAGGGATTACCGACTTCATTATCGATTAAGTTGAAGTTTCCATCGTCGGAACGGGGCGTTTCTGGATCAACCGAAGACGATGTTTTTGACCTTTTTTTAGGCTTATCACTTTCGGTGTCGGCTTCCATAACCGGGGCCCGTTTAATGTGAAACCCCAGGTGTTCTTTCCAACAGCCAAAGTAATTGAAGGTCCCCGAGATCTTATGTTGATACTCTTTCAACGCCATTTCCATGATTTCCGCGTCATAGACATTGCTACTCCACGTTCGAGTCATCCGAGAGTGAACCGCATGGTAATTCGTACATTTGTTGTTTATATCGGTCTATTCGATAGTAAGGAATCTTTTTCTCGACGCGAGTCCCTGCCAAGTTCGTTGAACAACTCTTTAATTTTGTTTCAAAATACGCTCGATACTTGAAAGTTCGCTAAAAAAAATAAAAATATTACAAGTTCAATGTTTGTTCTAAGAAATTTAATATATATATATATTAAAAACTTACCGCACTCAGGATCTTCCGATATTGTGCACCAAGCACGAGCAACTACTTCACACTCTTCGGTAGTTCACGGTATAGTGTTCTTTTTAGCCCAAGGTTCGTCGACGTATTTCTTTACGTGTTTTCTCGAACGTCCACATTGGCTCGAACCGCCGCGAGTCTCCGAGACGGGTGTGGCTCCAGGTTGATTTGTGTCTCCGGCACCGTCTCGTCGTCCGGTTAGGAACCCGAACCGGCCATCATGTTTGTGGTTGGGTTTTGGAAACCGGGCACCGTATTTAGGTTAGGGGCTCCCGAACTTAGATACTGCATGTACGCGGCCATATGCGCTTCGAACGCATACGGGGATTGAGGGACGGGGACTGTTGGCATTGGGACTGTACATGGGTTCGGTTGTGGATTATTCAAGTCGGGATTGTTTGCGTTGCCTTGTCGGGCGAATTGACCGAAACCGAGAAAATTTTGGTTGTTAAACAGAAACATTTTGGATGGTGTGTTCTTGAATATATATATGTGTGTGTGTGTGTGTGTGTGTGTGTGTGTGTGTTATAGAAGTAATAGAATTGTGTAAAAAATATGTGATAGAGAAGTAGTAGAATTGTGTAAAAAAATTGAGGTTTGGATTTGTTTTTATAGTAAATTTGTGCTAATATTTAAAAAAGATGTTTTTTTAATTCCGACGTTTATACCTCAACGGATATATTTTTTGAAAATGGTGCCACAAACCGCGTTATGCTTAAAACGCTTGAAAAAAAAAGCCAAAACCGCCGAGTGGGAGGGGCGGTGTTCCCCCGACGTTATGGCCCAAAATGCCGGCATAACTCCCCAACTACGCTTGGTCTTAACATTGTGGTACTAACTACTAAATGCTTGATTGCTTGTAATCATCAAACAAATTTGTGGTACTAAATTTTGTGGTATTAAATAATAAGGGTTGAGTTATTCTACAAAGACAACAAAAATTAGAAGTGTGAGAAGCCAGTGAGAAGTCATAGTTAATTGACATATGTCTAGTAAGTAGCAAAGGAAAAATGATATAAAAGTACACACATTTACTCTCTCCATATGCAAGTCATATGTTAATTACCCAATCATTTTTAAACGCTTATAACTTTTTCATATGGTATTTTTTTAAAAATAAAATTCACCATAATTACAAGCGTTTTTTATCTTTAATATGAGTATGATTTTGCTATATAAAAATAAAAAAAAATTACGTCATTGTGTCTTTTTGCTTACCATTGTGTATTTTTTCTTCATTGTGTCTTTCTGTTTGTCAGTGTGTTTTTTCATCACTGTGTCTTTCAACCGATCATTTTGTTTTTTTTTAAATACTAATAACACCATTGTGTAATAATATGTAAATATAATAAAAAAATACCAACAAATTATCTAATACATAAAACACAATGATGAATACATATTACATAATAATCTGAAACGTAAAACACAATAATGAATATATATAACACAATGACCTAACACGTAAGACACAATGGTAAATACATATAACGCAGTGACTTGAAACGTAAAATACAATGGAATCTACATATTACTCAATGACTTGAACGTAATACACAATGAACATAAGATTATTTTTCTCAAATTAAGTGACTGTTGAACACAATAACTAAAAACACAGTGATAAGTAAAAAGACAAATGTTAAGCATAAAGACACAATGACGAACAAAAAGACACAATGATGTAATCTTTATTTTAATTTTTATCTTTAATATGAGTACTAACTGAAAAACACAATAACCATAATCTATAACACAATGCATAGAAAAATTTAATTAAAAACACAAGCGACAACCAAATAACACAATATAAAAAAACCCACAAACTTTTTTTTATTTTTATATAAAAATATTATATTCATATTAAAGATACAAAACGCTTGTTATTATGGTAAAAAAAATTTAATATATTCGTATGAAAAAGTCATAGACGTTTTAAAATGATAAAGGAAGTGACATGTGCTTTACATGTGAAGAGAGAAAATCATAATAATTTGGTTATTACATTCATACAAATCTCATCAAATTTTATTCTTAAATTAATCTCTATCATCCAAATTTAAAATCAATGAATTAGATTCCTTCATTTGTATTTTAACTTTATCTTAAATGATACATATCCCATGTTTAGTATTTATTTTAACTTAAAATCAACTTCTACTTATGATTTTTAAATTGACATATATTTTACGTAGGTTAATATTAAAAAAAAAGTTACATCATAAAAGCGAACATTTTATACTTTTAATTTGAGTATAATATTATGGAGTTTTTTTAATTAAAAAAAGTTAACTTGTTATGTATGCGTGTTCAGGGTCGGTTTTGACGGTTTTTAAGTTAAACATGTGAGTCAAACCATTAGTAACGATTATTTTTCTTCGAAAATAGAAACTAAACCATTGAAAATAAAAAACGAAAGTTAAAGAAAAAACCAGCCGTGAAACATAACCGATGACCAATATAAACAGTCGTAAGGTTTCGAACCGAACCGTGAACACCCATAACTGTTATGTGATTTACCAAGGTCTGTGTTCAAAAGCCCAACGCATCGCAAGAGCACCCGTCTAGTTACATAAAAATGCGTGATTTCATAAGCAAAATACTAAAAGTATATGAGATGGTTTTCCGCATTAAAGCTTAATAATTTGATTTTACAAATTTATTAGCGTTACACAATGACATCTAGGCGACCATTATATTTAGACCTGGTACACGAACGGAAGTATCAAAAGTTCAGAGTAATTAAAATGAAGCACTAAATCCGTAAAAAAAACAAAAAAAGAAGAAGAAAGAAAATCTTTTTTTTTGTCTTTCAAAAAAAAAATAATTCCATCAACAAAGAACAATGATCTTCAAAAATATACATTGAATTGTTTTTTACAAAACAATTAATACACATCAAGATCAAGAATATTCAAGATTAGCAACCTCCAACTTTTTTTTTTTAAACGGCCAACTAAGTAACGTCATTTACTCCGTACGCGGCTCCCATCGGCTAAAGGTAGCCCGAGCCAGCCACTAGTCCGGACGGACGAAGCCCCTAGCGGTCCACCTATTGAGGGATTCACCGGATAAAACCCGACCCCCACGCCCGCCAAACGGCACAACAACGAGGAGCCGGTAAAACCGGGTGAGATCAGGATTCGAACCCTGGCAAGCCAAAGTCATCCCTCATATCTCCCATATAAATTGGTGGTAGTGAGGTTTGAACCCCCTACCTCTCACTAGTAAAGTGAGTGTTCTATCATTTAGCCACACTCAATTTATAAAAACGGATCTACAGAGACTCAATTACAAGAATATTCAAGATTAGCAACCTCCAACTCAGTTACAAGAATAATAAACAAGATTTAAACAATTTCCAAACACCTTTAACTTTGGATTCGACTAGCTTGTTGAGCCAATCAATGAATGAGTCAATATTAGTTGAGTTCTTGCACGAGATCATACATCATTTTAAAGCATGCATGCTTCAGGAAGTTTATTTATCATATTTATTTTAGACAAAATGGCAAAAGTAGTCCTTTATGTTTGTACGTTTTTTCAATGTACGTCCTTTAGCAAACTTAATAGCATAAAACATCATTTATATTTAAAAACTCTATCACGTTTTATCATTTGACCTTAACCCAGTTAAAACTTTTCGTTAAACCTGGTCATGTGCAAGGCACATGAGGATATTTTAGTAACTTTACATGTTTATTTAATTACTAATAACCATATAAAAATCCCACACACACTCTCTCAATCTCTTCACTTCCTCTTAGCTCTCTCTTCCAGCCACCACAACCTCCACCTACCACCACAAGCCATCATCACTACCACCACCACTATGGCAGCCACGAAACTAGTATGTAGTAACGGGGTTTGAGCATCATGAGGAATAATGCCTTAGAAGAATTTGAGTTTTAAGTTTAATTTCATCACCATATTTGTGCCTTCCAATTTCAAATTTTACCATCACCACATTTATTATTGTTTCATAATAAACCCACTTGCAAATCACTTTGACCAAAACAGTTTGGCCATACATTATCCACCGTCGACAATCAAGTTCCGATTCCGTATTCATTTATCAAGAACACAACTTGGTGCTAAAATTCAATTCCAATTTGGTTTTCCAACAGTTTTGTGATTACAACAGAGGGTACAACCCCTCTGTACAAACAACCCCTCTCGTTTACCAGCGACCAAAAAAATCCCCTTTGGCGGCGATTGGAGGTGATTTTAGTCTAATCGAACCAAAAGCAGAACGAACGAAGGATCGGTAAGGGTATCAAAATCTTGATTAAGGTTCCGCTTTTCAGATCTTAACGGCGTCGTGGTTTGTAAAGCCCCTTACCGGTGCCTCACATTTGGACGTGGCATTCTTGAACTAGCATCTTGTTTAACTATATACTTTACCTTTGGCAATTAACATACACATATCCTCCCTTTAGCAATTAATCTAACATTATCATTCATTGTTTAACTATATACTTTACCTTTACGGAGCTTGTTTGAGTGACACATGGCATTCTTGAACTAGCATCTTCTCACTTGAATCCCATTCTATTTTCGATTTTAAGCATGTAGGATGCTTAAATCTCTCGAACTTTGCTCTGATACCAACTCGTAAGGCCCCGTTACCGGTGCCTCACATTTGGACGTTGGATTTACTCATAAACACAGTTCTACAAATCAGAGTTTATTAAAACTTCGCGGAACATACAAAACTTTCATAAAACATTACATAACTTGTCTTAAACAACATCTTTGTCTTTCAAAAACTAAGTAATTAAACATAAACTGATAAACATCTCGAGCCCTCTGATGCCAGCCACGTGTTCCCCTCAAACGAGCTGCTTCATTCTACTCAACTGCGTGCATACTAAAAGTCAGCTACGCTGAGTGAGTTCTAGTTAATCAGGCAACATACAATTTATTCTCATATATTTCTTAACGTATCCGAAGACACGTATTAATACTTTATCTTTGTATAAATATCCATAAAAGGAACGTCACGTAATATCTATTAAAAGAACTATTACTATTGCCCATGCTATATATTCTCCATCGAGGGAACACTCTACACATATATTATCCATAGAAGGAACATTCTATATATATATTATCTATAGAAGGAACACCGTATATACTTTCCATAAAAGGAACACTATACTATCCATAAAAGGAACTCTATATATTGTCCATAGAAGGAACACTATACTATCCAAAAAAGGAACACTATGTTATCCATAGAAGGAACATTATACATTATCCATAGAAGGAACTCCATATATTATCCATAGAAGGAACACTGTATATAAGCTATTATTTAATATCCATGTAAGGAACTAATCTCTTCCCTTGGGAATACGTGCAATATCTGAAGATCGTTCACGTACCGACAAGCAATCAATCGTATCTATCACATATATCATACATGGCATACACTTACCATTTAAGGTAAGTTTATTAACTGTCACATCGAGTATGCACACAGCCCCGAAAACATAACAAGGAAATGGGTCTAGAAACTCACATGGATCCTGTTCCTTTCTCCGTTTATCGATAATCCTTTCTTTAGTTGAGCTCTGCTAACTGTTTATATATCACACGTATTAAAACTCGTCATATAATCTTTAGCCAAAATGGCTAAGTCTAGTGAAATCTAAGGGTTCGTCTAGATTACATTTACTTAGATTATTTTATTTATTAATTTTTATGGTATTAGTCTTTTAATTATTTAATATTTTTAATTTCTATTTCAGTCTTTTCTTTAACGATTTCCCGTCATGCGTTTATAAGTTTGCTCACATTTAAACGTATGTGTGTGTGTATATAGGGCACTCGGGTTACCCCTTACTTGTGAACTTCCATGTGTAATTTTAGGTGTACACTTAAACGAGCACTTATTCTTGGGCGCTCAACGAGATCGATTATAAGTAATCCAATCACTTCGTAATGTAATCGGGTAGTTGTTCATAGTAACCGAACTATAAGTGATCGAGTGTAGGGGGTGTATTAAGGTTTGGGTTTGTAGTTGGGCTTGGGCTAGTTTTTGGGCCTGGCTAAACGTTTCGGCCAAGCGGGTATAATATTATAAGGCCCAAACCTCTCCCTAAATTTCCAACAGATCGTTCTTCTTTCTTCTTCATCTCATCTCTTTTATTTTTTTCTTTTCTATCAGCCATTCCAAGCAAATGAATCCCCTGAATCGATTACAAGTAATCGATGATGATGATGACTGATTAATAAGACGGCTTTCTTGTAATTGATCTCTAATTCGATCGATTACAATGTAATCGATCCCGTATTGTAAGCGACTCATCCCGCAGCCGATTAAGCCTTGTAGTCGGCCATATTGTAATCGATTAGTCAGCGTAAGCGAGTATATATGTATACTTGTAAACGATTTCAGTGTAATCAAGTTCTATTGTAAGCGAAGTTCATTGTGTTCGTGTTGGATTGAAAGCGAGTTCTGTTGTAATCAAGTTTATTGCATGCGACTTCTAATTGTATTCGATCAGAGCTTGTAATTGAGTGTTTGTAATTGGTTACAGGGTTATTGTATGCGATGTGTATGTATATAATCTGGGTAGTGTATGCTAACTGTTATGAATATCTTTTATATGCGATATGGCTGAGCTTCAAGTACTTGGGTCACGGGTCATCCACTGCTCGTTTACTATTATTATTATTATTATTATTATTATTAATATAATAACCTTTAACATGATGCTGTCTAACCCCTTAAGCGCTCTCGTGACCATTTTCGGGTAAGGCTTGACTCGGGAAATCATAAAGTTTGGATCTTTAAGCTTAAAATGTTCAAGACTAGATCTAGGGTTCATTTTAAACGAGCCGTTCATAGTTACGAGTTCGTTAAGTCCCGTTTTATCAACAAGTTTCCAACTTTAATGTTCGTTTATACCCTAACTACTCTCGTTTCAAGTTTCAAGGCCCAACGTTAATAAAAATTTAAACTTTAAAGATCAAGAACGTACCTTTGAACGTTTTTAGGTTACGATTTAGCTTGGTTATCTTGTATTTAGCTTGTATATCATAGATCTTTCAATATTTGGCTTGATTTTGGTCTTGGATCTTGTTTCTCTCTCTCTTGGTGGTTTATATATATAGTAATGGAGGTGTGTGTGTGTTCTTGAGTGTGTGTAGAGATTATGGAGGATGGAAATGAGGAGTTAGGGTTTTAGGATGGTTTAAGGGAGTATTTATACCCCTTAAAGCCTATGGACCTAAAGCCCATTACTCTTTTATCCTTTTAATTATCCAAATCCATGATCTTTTCTTTATTTAATATTATTTAAATATTAACACTCGTTTTAAATCATAGATTTCTTTTATTTATTATTATAAAATTCGGGATGTTAAAAGTCTTTACTCCTTAAAGAGGTTTCGTCCCCGAGACCTAGCTCATCCTTGGCAAAAGGAACACTTCTCGTATTCACGTACTCTCTTGGATCGTATTTGCCTTCTGGGTTATCCTTTTTACTCCTGACATGTAATCACCAAGCAGTG
Organism: Bidens hawaiensis; assembly: GCF_021521415.1. Classification (NCBI taxonomy): domain Eukaryota; kingdom Viridiplantae; phylum Streptophyta; class Magnoliopsida; order Asterales; family Asteraceae; genus Bidens; species Bidens hawaiensis. The sequence goes on along the minus strand of NW_027496907.1, from coordinate 26,014 downwards.
TTCATGTGCTTTAGCTATTCGAGGTAGCTTATCCATGAGGCCCTCGATGTTTCAAGTCTCGTCTCGTCCTTCCAATGGGCTTTGTTTCGTATCGTCTAACACTATTGTCTAAACGATATTTATAACATAAATAATCATTCATAGTCAAACCCAATATATTACACGTCATAGATAAGCATAAGTTTTAAATCTTAACACAAATCAAGTTCTTAGGCAATCATACTTAAAACGAAATAAAACTAATACGTAAGCAATTATTCCTTCGTCGAGCGCTCCTCTCTGCAGTTCCTTAAGTCCTTACTCTTTTGCATCTTCCGTCTCTGTTCCCTTGCACTCCCTTGCCAGGTGGTCTGTCTTACCGCATTGGTAACACGCAGACTTTGCAGTGCAATATGGGGCATAATGCCCCACTTTCCCACACTTGTAACAGGCATTCAACCCAAGCCTGCACTCTCCACCATGAGCTTTACCACACTTATGACAAACTTCTGAACCCCTTCTCCATCGTGTGTCCTTCCACAAGTCTTACACAGATTCTTCTCCCACACTTTGCATGTTTCCTTGTCCGCAATCGTCGGTGTCTTTTTCCCCGCATACTCCACGACATTTGCAGATCTTTTGGTTCCATTTGCTCCTCCCTTGTTATCATTATCTTTCTCATCGTCTTCCCCTTCCCTCTCAGTGGTCCTTGCATGGCTCTCAGCAGACTTTCCTGGACGTAGTTTCTTCACTGTAGCAGCTACATCTTGAGCAATGGCAAATTGAACAACATGATCCAGTTGATACCCTTCGTTGTCACTCGGATCTCGTACAGTTGCGCCTCCTTCCTCTTCCATTTTAGTAATCGGCTCATCAGAAGGCTCCCGGACAACACGCGGTCTACCAGGACGTCCAATATGACCTCATTTGCCAACAAACCTTCTTGCTCCAGCCATTCATATTCAATAAGAAAACACAAACATTATCACTCTAGGAATTATTTAGCACATGATTCGTAAGGTAAGTAGTTAATGACGTTGATCAAGTGTAATTAACTATTTGCAATACTCCTCAGTTTCTACACACTTCCCTTTATGATTTAATTTGTGCTAGTTTCTAATTTTAAACATTTAATCAATCAAAAATCAATTAATCCTTTCCCTAACATACACATATAATCCCTTTAGCAATTAAGCTAACATTATCATTCATTCTTTAACTATAAAATTTACCTTTACTGAGCTTATTTGAGTGACACATGGCATTCTTGAACTAGCATCTTCTCACTTGAATCCCATTCTCTGTTCGAGTTTAAGCATGTAGGATGCTTAAATCTCTCGAACTTTGCTCTGATACCAACTCGTAAGGCCCCGTTACCGGTGCCTCACATTTGAACGTTGGATTTACTCATAAACACAGTTCTACAAATCAGAGTTTATTAAAACTTCGCGGAATATAAAAAACTTTCATAAAACATTACATAACTTCTTAAACAACATCTTTGTCTTTCAAAAACTAAATAATTAAACATAAACTGATAAACATCTCGAGTCTTCTGATGCCAGCCACGTGTTCCCCTCAAACGAGCTGCTTCATTCTACTCACCTGCGTGCATACTAAAAGTCAGCTACGCTGAGTGAGTTCTAGTTAATCAGGCAACATACAATTTATTCTCATATATTTCTTAACGTATCCGAAGACACGTATTAATACTTTATCTTTGTATAAATATCCATAAAAGGAATGTCACGTAATATCTATTAAAAGAACTATTACTATTGCCCATGCTATATATTCTCCATCGAGGGAACACTCTACACATATATTATCCATAGAAGGAACATTCTATATATATATTATCTATAGAAGGAACACCGTATATACTTTCCATAAAAGGAACACTATACTATCCATAAAAGGAACTCTATATATTATCCATAGAAGGAACACTATACTATCCAAAAAAGGAACACTATGTTATCCATAGAAGGAACATTATACATTATCCATAGAAGGAACTCTATATATTATCCATAGAAGGAACACTGTATATAAGCTATTATTTAATATCCATGTAAGGAACTAATCTCTTCCCTTGGGAATACGTGCAATATCTGAAGATCGTTCACGTACCGACAAGCAATCAATCGTATCTATCACATATATCATACATGGCATACACTTACCATTTAAGGTAAGTTTATTAACTGTCACATCGAGTATGCACACAGCCCCGAAAACATAACAAGGAAATGGGTCTAGAAACTCACATGGATCCTGTTCCTTTCTCCGTTTATCGATAATCCTTTCTTTAGTTGAGCTCTGCTAACTGTTTATATATCACACGTATTAAAACTCGTCATATAATCTTTAGCCAAAATGGCTAAGTCTAGTGAAATCTAAGGGTTCGTCTAGATTACATTTACTTAGATTATTTTATTTATTAATTTTTATGGTATTAGTCTTTTAATTATTTAATATTTTTAATTTCTATTTCAGTCTTTTCTTTAACGATTTCCCGTCATGCGTTTATAAGTTTGCTCACATTTAAACGTATGTGTGTGTGTATATAGGGCACTCGGGTTACCCCTTACTTGTGAACTTCCATGTGTAATTTTAGGTGTACACTTAAACGAGCACTTATTCTTGGGCGCTCAACGAGATCGATTATAAGTAATCCAATCACTTCGTAATGTAATCGGGTAGTTGTTCATAGTAACCGAACTATAAATGATAGAGTGTAGGGGGTATATTAAGGTTTGGGTTTGTAGTTGGGCTTGGGCTAGTTTTTGGGCCTGGCTAAACGTTTGGGCCATGCGGGTATAATATTATAAGGCCCAAACCTCTCCCTAAATTTCCACCAGATCGTTCTTCTTTCTTCTTCATCTCATCTCTTTTATTTTTTTTCTTTTGTTTCAGCCGGTCCAAGAAAATGAATCCCCTGAATTGATTACAAGTAATCGATGATGATGATGACTGATTAATAAGACGGCTTTCTTGTAATTGATCTCTAATTCGATCGATTACAATGTAATCAATCCCGTATTGTAAGCGACTCATCCCGCAGCCGATTAAGCCTTGTAGTCGGCCATATTGTAATCGATTAGTCAGCGTAAGCGAGTATATATGTATACTTGTAAACGATTTCAGTGTAATCAAGTTCTATTGTAAGCGAAGTTCATTGTGTTCGTGTTGAATTGAAAGCGAGTTCTGTTGTAATCAAGTTTATTGCATGCGACTTCTAATTGTATTCGATCAGAAAAATATATATTTTATCTATATTTATGTGAGCAGGAATTATATTAATATATATATACACGACCTGGCCTGATCCGAATGGCTAAACCGGGTGGAAAAGAATATCGATTTAACCCGACCCGAACGGCTGAAGTGGAACGATTTTTTTATATATAACTGAGTGCTGATCCAAAAAATTTCCAACCCCCGTGGAAAAATTTCCTGAATCCACCATTGTTCGTAGGTAGATCTTTGTTGATTAAATCGGTGCTTGATACTTTAGGGGCATTTTATTTCTCTTTTCATTGAGTCGGTGGCCTGTATGTTAAAGGTGTTGGAACAAGTTTGGTCTTGGTTTTTTAGGTGTTGGAACAAGCAAGATCCCATGGCTTTATGATTCGAGCATTCTCATCCCGATCTCCATCCTAATCTTTATAATTATATTACATTTCTCTCTCATGCTCAGTTAAATAATATTACTTTATATCTTTATCATTACAGTTTTCTCTCTTCTCTACTCACAACCAATTCAACAAATATTAAAAAATAAATAGGGGCAAACAAAGTTCTCCCAAATTTACAAAAAAATCACTACATTTGTTCTCTCCATCTTATAATTTACACTCACAACCAATAAAAACTCACCATATAATTTACAAACTCTCCTCACATTAATATAGGAAATGGGTTGGGAATGCTCTTACATTTTCGTTCGTTATTTCGTGTGTATCAAAGAAATGCTGGGAAAATTAATATTAAAATCAAGTTTTCTGTTAAACTATAGAAACACATTTAGTACTTAATTTGGCACTAATTCAAGAGTAAACTTACTGTTAGGATCACATCTTCACTATATTCACCAGCCTGCAACCAAACCAAACCAAAAGAAATTAATATATATAAATATAATTAATTAGTTTAAATATAAAAATGTTGTTAGCTAGGGCTGTAAATGAACCGGAATCGACGACCGAACGAAGCTTTGTTCATGTTTGTTTGTTTATCTTGAAACTTGTTCACAGACGGTTCATGAACGCTAACCGAACGAAAAATCTTATTCGTGTTCATTCGTTAATTAATTGCACTTGTTCTCGAACGGTTCACGAACGCGTACTGTTTAAGAAAAAAACAACATTCTTTATCCAAAACATTAGACATAGTCACCTTAATTAAATATAAGTTAATAACTTTAGATAATAATAATGATAAACATAAATCAACCCCCAACCCCCCCCCCCCCCACCCCACACCCAATCGGTGGTTATATTGAAATAATGTCAACAATGAACACGTTAATTTTGTAGTTAGTTAAAGCAAGACACCATATAAAACACAATATTAACTAAACGAACTGAACATAAACAATAAAATTACAAAATTTAAATGTTAGGTTGGTTATTACAAATAAAATATTATAAAAGTATAAAGCAAACCCTTAACTAAGGAACATAAACAAACAAGCGTAAATGAACACATTATCGAACGTTTACGAACAAAAGGACCAAACGCCACCTCAGTTCATGATCGTTCGTTTATCAAACGAATGAGTGTACATGAAATTCCCGTCGAACGACTCACGAACTGTTCATTGAACGTTTGATTCGTTTACAACCATATGTTTAATTGTTATTTACTTACAAGAATGTTAACAAGTAATGTTTTCCGAGCATTTCTAGATCCCTACAAAAGTAAGCTCCATTTCTGGCTTGAAAAAGAGGCTGCAACTGATTACAATAATAAGATAAGTTGAATATTATGAAACAAAATAAAATCAAAACTACACGAATTCGTAATTTTGAATCAGCGAAGGCCATGGTACCTTCGAACATACCCTTTTGCTTATATTTTTCACCTAAATGAACAAAATAGGCGTTGAGTATCATCTTGTAATTGAACGTTCCTTTCTATTGTAAATCTTGTCGCTTTTTACTTTCCCAACTAACCAAAATGAAACCGCTAGTCAGGGGCAGCTAGAGAACCTTTTTGCAGGGTGAGCACAATCCAAAATGATAGAATAAAGGATAGTAGAGTGACGATATCAACGGACCCTGACGTGATATATCTTCGTAACTAGAATTAAGTGTAAACATTCTTTTTACTAATTTAAGAGAGTCCATTTAGTATTTTACTGGTATATCATTTAGAATAACAGGTTAGAAAAAATAAATACGTGATCAAGATTAGTTCTACTTCTACATGTCGAACCTTTTCGTAGGCTGGGTACAAATACAATCCAAAATGGTAAAATAACTTTTTTCTTTGTTCTTCTGATTGGGCCAGTACGGTGGGCCTTGGCCCACCTGCCTTAATACTCTAAATCGGCCTCTACTGCCGCTATAGCACGAAATAAATCATCATCTCCAACTCCTTAGAAACTTTGTGCTTTTTAGGAAGTTATAGAATTTCTTGTAACGATCCTAAAGTACCTGCATATGCCATTTTTACCCAAGAGAGAATCACCAAGACAACTGTAGCTACAATTCACCATCAGATGTACTGAGTACGTAAAAACAAAATATAAAAAAGAATGAAAAAAAAAACAAAAAGAAAACTCATGATAAGTCACAAAGAGAAAACAACCAAGCCTTTTCTCATTCCAAAATCCAAATTACCAATAACATGAGTATGACCCCCCTCGACCAGAAGCAAACACATTCAAATTTTATCACATCTTTTTCTTTTTCAAATAATAGATTACTTTTTTTTTAACGACGACTTTCTTTGTATTTAGGCCACCACATTTTTCAAATTAGAGAGTCTCATTGCCCAACTCTGATTAGGCCAGGTTGTTTTAACCGGACCTATGTTGGCTTTAGTGTTTGGCTTTGCCGTTCTTCTAGGAAACCATACCACTGACTGCCACTTGATATTCGTTGTGCTGCCACAAGAGAATAACTCTCTGACGTAACACATGGTGGGACAAAAATCCAGGTGGGCTTGGGATTCGAGCTGACAACCTTACTCAAGGACTAGTTCAAATCTTTCATTGCCTTAATCTACCAAAAATGACACAAATAAAAATCAAACTTGGGTCTCAACTGAAAAACCTAAACCTCTTACCATTACGCTACAAATGGTGGATAAATATTATATAATTAGTTCTCTTTTTTCTATCTTTATAATTTAAAAGACTTTTAGTTTTCTTTAACCAAAGTCTTGTTTGATTTATCAACTAAAATAAGAATGAATATATTTTTTAAACGAGCAATGAAGAAAACTTCAATCAATCAATCAATCAATCATGCCCAGTAAAATCCCACCGACAGCAAAGCCATAAGTAGGGTCTGGGGAGGGTGGGATGTAGGCACACCGTACCTCTATCCAAAGGAATAAAGAGGTGGCTTCCAGAGAGACCCTCGGCTCTAAGTACATGTGTATGAAGCAAAATAAAGGAAATCAAAGTTTAACAGTTATATAAAAACTACTACTAATTATAATAATATTAATATTAATAATAAGATCACAGTAAGACATTAAGCCCGCACCAACAAGAAAACATACCCGGAAAAGGAAAACGGCAAACACCACAAAAACAATCATTAACACATCAGAACTTGAACCTACTCCAATATCTTCTCGAGCTAAATTGGACATCTTCAACCAATGTCTAACCCATTACTAACCAATGGCTTTTATGTCTTCCACCAGTTTTACAAACGACCCTCACCCTCGTTTATTATTAAATATTAAGTCATAGCGATCCCTTCTAGAATCGATCCATGACCGCTAAACTAAAGAAAGGAGTCCTTTACCAAGTAGGCTAGGCAACCTTACCCGCCTCAACCGATCTTAGCTCGGACTTGCCAACAGTCAATACTTACTCTTTTCCCTGGGACAGCTAATAAAAACTAATACAGCCCCTTCTCAAAGAGACTGCCCTTAGGACTCTATTAAGTGAAGTCATTTAACAACGGATAGACACAAGTTATGACCACCCTCACACGAGGGCCAAAAAGAAAGCTTTCATTAAGATAATTCGCCCATACAATAGAACAAGGAGAGCAATCAACGCTATGGCTACTTTTGGACAATTCCCGCCTTAGGGACCCCTACCGTGACAACAGCTACTACGCATCCCACATCTGAACATCAAAAACAAGGTAAGGATTAAGGCATAGATTGATGGGAGCTTCAACCATGAGATATAATCTGCCATGGAGCTTGCACTAAACTACAATTGACAAAAAGGCGGTCTACACTTGCAACTCGCTCTCCACAAACTGGGCACATTGAACACTAATATTTGTTGTAGCTTTAAGTCTTTTAACTAAAAGTTCTCCTGAAGCATCATGAGCCCATGACCACCAATCTTCTTCCAATGACAAAGTAACCGAGAAACTAGTGGTAAACCGCTCGTTAACCAACCAAACCTAAGCGAGGTCTAATGATAACAAAAACCAAGTGTTGTTGAATAGTGAACACCCTCAAATCGTTAGTTATATTTTCTATGTAGTCCAAAAACTAACTTCCCTACTTCTATATGTAATAGAAAAAAAGGAAACCATTTCTAGCAAACTGAAAACCAAAAAGTTAGTTACCTTTAAACAAAAACAAACAGACAGAATCTAATCCAAAGTTAATAAAACTATGCGTGTAAAAAAGCTCCTACCGGAAGTCGAACCCAGGTCGCTGGATTCAAAGTCCAGAGTGCTAACCACTACACCAGAGAACCGACAATTGTCTTTTAACCGTTTACACTAATTTTATATGGATAAGTAAAACTGGAAAACTTAAGAAACTTATGATTACCGAATTCTAATTATTATTATTAGGAAGTTTTACATATTTCCCCTTGCTAAATACCCTAAATTACATATATCTCCAGCCCCAAAAATCAATTACATATTTCCCCTTTTTATATGTGTTAGGAAGGGGAAATATGTAATTATTTTTTAGTTTTGGGGAAATATGTAATTAAGGATGTTAGGAAGGGGAAATATATAAATGCCCCTTATTATTATTATTATTGTTGTTGTTGTTGTTATTTTTGTTATTATTGTTATTTATGGTCAATAATAGAATAATTTTTAGTAACATATTTATATATTAATTATTTTAGGTTACGGGATCGCACTTATATATAATATATCAGCTCTATAATACTATTTATATATTAAATTAAAGTCTAACTAAATTGATGATAATGTAATAAGACAGTAATATAAAGAGTGTATATTAAACTAATATTGAAGAATATGGTTATTAGATCTAAACCAAATTATAAAGAAAGTTGCTATCGTAGTTGACTTAAAAGTGTTTGTGAGAACCGAAAAATTATGAGAAAGTTTGTTTTATTTTGGGTTTGGGTTCAAATAATTGAGAAATGATGAATTTGATTTTCTTTTTATGTTCCCTTTTTGATCTCCCTAACGTTGAAATGATGTAATTAATGCAATATTGAGTATAACTGGTTTATGGTTCAAGTTAAAGTTTAGTTTTTGTTGAAAAATTTGCGCATCATTCTAAAAGTTTACTGGTCTTATGAAAAAAAAACGTGAAGTTAGTATTTCATTATCACGACATTGCCTCTCAACATAGAAAAAGTGAGACTAATTTGGTATCTTGGCAACTAATGTCAAACAATGTTATGTTTCACAAACTTTACTTTTATCCGATGTCATAATTAAGTATAAGTTCAATTTATAGCCTGTCCAATTGAATTGATGTCATATATATTGACGCAGAACGTAAGCATGAAAATATAAATAGATTAAATTTTAATGGAAATTGGGATAAGAATGATATTTTATATTCTAAATTTCACACTTATTGACAAATCACTGAATTACCGAAAAATGGCAACAAACTAACAAACTTAAAGACATGTAAATACATAAATTTAGCCAATCAATGATTTAAACTTTCTGAAACTAAATATATAATGATAAGAATTTGATGTGGGCCCAAGTATTGAAGACTGGGCTATTATGTATTTTGAGGCTCAAGATCGCGCTATAAAGGGTGGCCCTCGAAAATGTGCATAACTTGGCCCACAAAGCTCTGTTTCAGGCCTATTACCAGTCAAATCGAAGCTTGAGACGATGAACACATTGTGGCAAACAGCCTACGGCGGTTTGGCCCTGTCCGAAGCCCAAAAACTCCTCCTAAATAAATTTTGGGCATTTTTATGTTTTTTCAGCACTTTTTATGTTTTTATTTTTGGATTTGTGTTCGGCCCATGGACCTTTTTGGGCCCATTTCGTATTAGACTCTTTATTTATATGTTGCTTATGTAATATATATGGACAGACTTAAATTTTAATAATTATCAATTTTCTCTTCATTTCCCCTAAATCTTTGGGTGGGATTTGGGAGTTTTGAAGCTCATCACGGGTATTCTCTGAATCAACGTGATTCGATCTTCATTCTTGTTTATACCGCTGCATCAGAATTTTTTTTAGATATAAAGGAAAACCTTCAACACTAAAATCGGTTGAATCCCGCTTACTCAACAAATGAACTACCTACTTGTATCTACTTTTTAGAAAACCACCTACAAACACTTAAAAATTCCTAATACTTTTTCAATTTTATGTTGGGGGGCATGTGTGTGCCGTTTGCACTTTGCCATAGTTATGTCTTGGTTTAAGTACAAGTCAGTGACTCTTGGATACTCCATATCATATCAAATCTCCACCTTTGTATATAGTTATGACCGCGCTATAGTAGTGAATGATCTATATTGTCTGAGAACGATGATACCTGAATATATCGTGGCATCACTTGAAATATAAACTAAGAATCTTCTAAAAAATAAGTCTTCTTATATACGTAGATGTGTATACACTATACAGTGATGAAATTTGTACGAATATATCGTGGTGGCCGGATTCAATACGTATAATTTTTTCATAAACAAGGGTGACCGGGCTAAAAACTTTTGGACGAAAACGAGTAAATTTACACTACATATAAAAGTTTTCGGACGAAAGCGTATAAATTTACACTCTTGAGCAAAAAAAACAGGGGTGACCGGAGCCATTCGGGCCACGATAAAAGCTTTCCCCCTGGGTGTGTGTATATATATATTAACCATAATTAGTTAACTATATGGTACGTGTCCATTATATAGAAACAAGTAAGAGTTACAGGATACAAAAAGTAGTTAATTAGGAAATGGTGCATACAAGTAGATTATAATTCCTTATTATTCAATATACAAAAGTGATCGAAGCAGCACTCAAGCACTATATATGCATCCCACCGTTATAAAAGAAGTCATTAATTAAGCTGCACTTTCTACAAGATAAACTTGATTAGCACCCTCCATAGTTTTCTTTTGGTCATGATCCGCGATACCATCAAGGGCCGTAGATGTGCAACCCATTGATGCTTTCATGACCGTGTCTTCTTTCATTAGCACGTCTTTAATCAGATCATTGATGGGTTGTGTTGTACTAACCATTGGTGGTTCTCCGGCTTCTATATTCTCTTCGCGTGTGCTTTTGAGCGTAATGATTTGTTCACTTGTGTCGGTGTCTTTTTGGGCATCGTGTTTAGGGGTGTCACAAACCGGGTATGTTTCCATAGTTGCAATAGAAGCTGGCAGTTTTTGCTCCAAGTCAATATTTTTCTTGGTGTAGTTCTTGTAAAAAAAGTACAATCCCATCTGGGTAACTCCAAGCACGAAGCCAATTATATTTGGAAGCTGAAATGTCATATTTTCGTAAATCCATAAGTAATCTCAACGAACAAAACTGCAATCCTAAATAATCAAGAAACAATATCTTAAACTAAAAATAATTTAAAGGGCTTTCGTTATATCAAGTTGCGACAGTACTGTTGCGTACATATAGTGGTGTCCCTTTAATAAGATTGAGGGTGTGAGTCTCGATCATTATATATAGACAATAATGATAATTTAGAGTTATGTTTTTGTAGGTGTGTGAGTTAGTTACATATTCCAAAATATTTTAATCCGAGCATAATTGATTGGATGTGTCATTTTTATAGAGCACTGTAAGCTCATAACTTTAATCATTGGGTACTAATTCTTATCGTCAATAAAAATAGTTGTTGGATTATTAACTAAAAATAAATATTTTTGTTTCCTTAGATTAAGCTGTGGAGTTTAAACTTAAGAATTTGATAACGATATTCATTTAAGTTTTTTTAACAAAAAAATTCTACATTTTACTTTGAACTTGCAAGTATTCAATTTAGTGTGTTTGAATCCATAATCTCACATATGTGAAGGGGATATCATACCACTAGACTAATAGGCATAAATATATTTATATCGATATTAATGTATATAGAAATTTAATAATCAACTTTTAAAGAATGGAGGCAAACTTACCGCAACGTAAATGTCCTTTTGAAATAAACCATAGAAGAACCACATAACAGCACTTAAAGACAAGAAAAATGACAATCCAAATGGCATGAACTCTACACTCTTTGTTCTTATCACCATTTTCTGCATTGGATACAAGACACCATATCAATTAATTTCACTACTATCACACCAACCCAACCCAACTTGACCCGACGAGTGGGCTACAGTTTACATACCATGACGCTTAGAGGTGCTACAAATACACTAACAGAAATGACCAAACATATCCATCCAAGAATCGTGACTCGGGTAGGACCTTCTGCTAGGTAATGCGTTGAAAGAGCAATAACCCAAAATCCCACAAAGTTTAGTGACACAACAAGTTTTGTGGTTTGAATCTGCAACAATATATAAGTGCTATATTTGACTTTGACAAAAGATATCAACATTAGGCTTATGTGATTTACCTTAAGTTTCTTGGGAGCATAAGCAATATAAATGGTTATGTAAAGGGTCTCAATGATGCAGCCAAAGGCGTTGATGGTGATGAGAAGGGTAGCGTCGGTTTTAAGTGTCGAATAATATACCCAAATCATCGAGCTAAAGAGAGCCACCACGTACGGTATTGAATGAAATCCCTCGGTTGATTTCTTCATGATGATTCTGTAGAACGTTGGCCTGCATGCATGCATGCAAAGTATACTTTTAGCCATTTTTAAATTTAAAGATTATTTCATTTTTTGTACATTAAGAGAATAATAACTTACGCAGGTGCAAGATACACCATCAAAGAAATGATGTTCCCTGCATACAAAGGAGAAAACAATTATAATTATATGTAAATAAAGTTTGGGCAATTACTTAACATATGGAGGCTAATATGAAAATAATAAATTAAAACACGTAGACAACTTAAAAAAGTAAATGACGTTAATATCTAAAAGCAGCTATAAATATACTTTTTCGAACGACAATTTTGGATCACTGATGATCGGGCTACTAAACTACCCAATCATCTCTAATCCTTGTGGATGAAATCGTGGGGGTGTTAGGCTGGTATATCCACAAAGGGAAGCATGCATATCATTACACCCCAATCCTGACTTGAGATCACCCTTAGGAGGTAACCCACATAGATGAGAAAACCACCCGGCTTAACCCGGAACCCTTATTTTTTCACATGCAGGACTTGAACCTAAGACTTTTCTTTTTTAAATGAGCATTCCTTGCATAATGTTTAAATTTTAATTTTAATTTGCGTTATTTTTACGGCAACGAGGAAATAAAAAAAAACTACTTTGTTTTTGAAAAATGTTTGCCTATTTAAAACTCCATAAATAAATTAGGTTGGACATGTAAATGTATTTATTTATAATATTATTTATTTACTCTGAGAAAGAACCTAAACAAAATAAATAAATAAATAAATAAATAAATAAGAAAAAAACCTGATACGAATCAGGGTACGTTTTATCCAAATATAAAACTCAAACTAAATAAATGTTAACCGGAAGAAAGAAAACTAAAAGAAATTTGGTCAAAAGTGCACCTAGAATCCCAAAAGTAAAAGTCAAAGGATGTTGAATATTGGAGAAAATAGACATTTTCCGCTGTCTTTTGAGAACTGAAAGCTAATGAACCAAAAGAGAAGTGGTTCTCTTAATTCAATAACTGGAATTCAATGGCACAACATAAAAGCACCTGAGTGGTCACCATATTTATAGACAATAAAACTAATGAATTATGTCAATTAACTAAGGCTTTACTGCATCTGGCATGATGACACTTAATCCAATTAATTAAGCAAGTTTAACTTTGCAGCAGATAAGAGCCATTCTTTTAATTTTTTTTTCTCAAAGTGGGGTTGATTGGGATCCAATCTTCACTAATTAATGGTTATATGATTTGGTTCTTCAATAAACTTGTTACTTTGATCATGCATCTCACCTAACAATATTGCACCATTCATAGCTATCCAAACATTTGTTGTATAAATTGTGTGATCGAACTGACAATTTTTTATACATGCATACATGGATATTGCTCGATAAATGTAAGTGCCAACGTCACAATGCATTACTAAACAAAGAAGTATCACATACTCAGTGATATATTGCATCCGTTAATGGAACTCCAACACATCCCAACAAAAAAAAATGAAAATGTAAATTAAATAAACTGATTGGTAATCATCGACGTATTACTAAAAAAATAATGCTCATGATCTAACTAATAGTTACAATGAACATCCGGTGCGGGGAAAGTCCGGATTTTGTCATTTTTGGGGGAATGGTTTACCGATTGGCAGTCAATCGGTACGCCGCTTGTATTTTTAGTTTATTATAAGGTTCTTCCACATCTCTTTCCAGGGCCAGCTCTTAAGGATGGCAAGTTGGTCGACGACCCTGGCCCGACACCCCGCTAAGCCCGAATATTTTTATAAAATTATATATATTTTTATGAGAAACAATATACATGTTTAATTTTTAAACTCAATTACACAACCACTATCTTGTTCTAGTGGCAATGAGATATGACTCCCAACCAAGAGGTTATGCATTCTTGTCTCTCTTGAGACACGTTATATGTTTAAGTTTGCTTTTATACAAAAAGTTTTTTCCATAACCTAAATTGTAACATTCGTCAATTTTCGGACCCGAAAACCCGACTCGTTTTAAATTTTTATTTATTTATTTATTTATGTAATATTATTATTACCCGGACTATCGTTGTTCGTCATTAATTTATGAATCATTTTGATAATTAATTATTACCCGACACTCGGTTTTGATTATGTTTATTAATTAAATCTTTATAATTGTTTTATTTGTACGAAAACTATCCATAACATTTGTTTTTGCCCCTTCTGTCTCCATACTCAAACATCAAGGACCAGATTGCAAAATTGTTTCAACCTCTTTCCCTCCTCCTTCTCCCTCTCACTGCCGACACAATACACCCCCCCTTCTTTCTTGATCCCTAATTCACGGACTAATTGGCGAAATTGATACTACCATATCATTGCTTACCATAATCCGATCCTACCGACACCATATACTTGGTAATTTACTAACAATTGACAGCTATAACTCGTTAATAACGAACCGCGTCCCAATTGATCCCAAAACCCTATAAATACTGGTCTATAGTGCAATTAAATGGACACACACCATCCCCTTCCCCTTCCCCTCGCCGTCATAACCCCTCAAATCAATTGAATTGAACTTGTCGTTTTCTTGTCTGTTTGTCATCAAACCCGCCGGCCAAGTTATGCTCGTGTTCACCCACGTCTAATCTTTGATAGAGGTAATTAAATAAATGGTTATAATCGCGACAACTTGTTGAACAAAAGCCCTAACTGTAATTAATCAATAACACAATGGATTTCACAATTGGGGTCGTTAGGGTTCTTGATTCAAACTGATTTAACCTTCTGTCTGTTTATAATTGTCTGATTCTGAATTTTAACCATCGTGCCTAGTGGCTCAGATGGTTATGGTTGTTGTGTTTCTTGCTGAGCCGCCCTCTGGCACGGGTTCAAGTCCCGGCCAGGCCTTTTATTTTAAATATTCTTTTTGTAGTATTTATCTAATCTTAGTTAAACAATTAATATTGTAATTATATTAAAACTCATAAGTAATTTGTATATATTGAAACCGACACTTAAAATAGTCATTTTTTTTCTTAGTTAAAATTATATATATATATATATATATATATATATTATATATAAATGTGTATATATTAGTTGTTTGCTAAAGGTGTTTATTTTATTTAAAAAGAGTTTTAACTTAATATATTCACACATATAAAATATATATCACGTTAACCCACGTACTTAAAAACATAGTCCAAGTATTTTATAAAAGATTCCAGTTTATTCAAATATTATTATTATTTATTTAAAAGCTATCTTTAATAATTATACACATTAAAATGATTATATAAACAAGTCTCTTTATATGATTTATCCAAAGTCTTATAAATTATGTAATTTTGTATAATAAGAATTATGTTATTTATGATAAACCGTTGTTAAATAAAAGTAATAAAGAAATTGGTGATAAGTCTAAATCATACTTAATTTCCAAAAGAACTCTCCCGATCATAAATCCCGAACCTCTATCTAGTTTAGGATCGTGATGGAATTCATATTTTAACTTCCGTGACTATTCTTTATTAGGATATCTCGTCATTATTTTTCCCGGAGAGCTTGATCTTTCTTTTGTGTCTTGACGTGTCATTTCTTCTTGCTGATTTACTAAGGTGAGTTTACATATTCCCCTTTTTTTCCTCTTTTACGTTTTGGGGGTGGCATGTATACCATATTTACATTACACATTTTTATTTCCACATCTATTCAAAACACAATTCGATTATGTCTATGTGTGACTATTGCATTGCTCTATGATAATGCTCTATGTGCTTAATTGTTTATTTTATGTTTGGTGGTTGGTATCTCATCCTCATCTAGTATGATCATACATTACCCAAGTACATTGATTTCGTATAAATAAGAACGGGTCCACATCTATTTAGTTGTTTACATTTTCATATAAATAGTAATACTCATCATTTACATATGAATTGTGGTTTTTATCTATATATGTATCTCAACTTAAACTTAAGTATTCTCACCAACATT
This sequence comes from Bidens hawaiensis, assembly GCF_021521415.1. Classification (NCBI taxonomy): domain Eukaryota; kingdom Viridiplantae; phylum Streptophyta; class Magnoliopsida; order Asterales; family Asteraceae; genus Bidens; species Bidens hawaiensis. The sequence goes on along the minus strand of NW_027496907.1, from coordinate 9,875 downwards.
CGTGTTGACAAACTCTATTTTTAAACATGCTACAGGTACAAGTAATTTACATTGTTCAAGATCGAAGAATTTAGTTTTACCTTAGGTTGTTCAAAATACAAAACACGATGTAATTGTTCTGTTTATTGAATTTGTGTACTTGTTTTGATATTAATGAGTTAAATAATTATTGTCACTTTAATTAGTGTCTTTCGAGCTACTGTCCAATCAATACGTTACGCCCCGGCATGTTCCGCCTTTGGTCGGGGTGTGACAGATTGGTATCAGAGCCGAAGGCTATAAGATAGGTGGTTAGATATAACGACCTAGTAGCATGCTTAGGGTCCCTATACGTGATATGCCTTTACGTGTTTGCACCCTGAATTATATTAGTGATTGCAGTAGCTTAAATAGTATTTAGTGATTTAAAATTATTCTTGTACACAAAAGCACACACTTAATCCGACGCTATGTCTCACTCTCAAAATTGTTTTTAAAACTTTAGGACGATTTAGAAAAAAAAGGGAAATTCCTTAAGAAATCCCGCCATTTTACTCCCCTCTCCTTGAGGATGATTCGTGGGACGGATATGTAGTAACTGTAAGAGGGACGCACTTGTTTACCGAACCCTTGACACCAAGGCTTGCGAGCCTAAGGAAGTGCAATGCGCATAAATCTCAATCAACTGCGAGACCTGGTTGCCTTCCTGGAGTGTTCGGTAAGGGTGTGGAACTTATTAGGCCAAAGCATATCACACCAAACAGTACCCGAATCTGCTACCCTCATTGTATCAAACGTGGGTCATGTGACGATCACACTCTTAAATCAATTATGAGATTTTTTTTCCTAATTTTTTTGTTATTTTGTTAAGAATGGAACTTTTTTTTCTCAAATTATCAATTTCATCAATACCAGTTAAAGTTATTAAAATTTTATTTTGCATTCTCGTGAATTTTCACAAAACTCGAAATTTCACAAGTTATACAATTTTTCTTTTTCCAAAAACATAATAAATTTTTCACGTGTCGTCATTGTAGCATGTCTTCTTCCCGCCTTATCAACCGTAACCGTCGCACCAGCAACTCGGGACGTAGCATGTCATCCCACATCGCCAAGGGAATTGTGGAAGCCCTCCCAACGATCATCTCTCAATTGCAAACTATGAATGCTTCTTCATCATCCACTACTCCGAACCCAATTGCTTACCCCCTCAAACAATTCAAGAGTGCCAACCCGCCCGAATACCACGGTATCGACGGTGCTACCGTTCTCCTCCAATGGTTCGAAGAAATGGAGAGCATATTCCTCCAATGTGAATGTCCCGAGGACAAGAAAACCAATTACGCCTCGAGCAAGCTTAAGAAGAATGCCCTTAATTGGTGGAATGGTGAGAAGCGCACGCTTGGCGCTGAGGTTGCCATGGCCTTGCCATGGGATGACCTCAAGAAACTTATGCTCAAGAAGTTCTGCCCGAAACATGAGATTCGGAAGTTGGAAGAGGAATTTTGGAATTTGAAACGAGAAAGTGGTAATGACATCGCCTACAATGATCGTTTCCATGAATTGAGCCTTCTCATTCCCCACATGGTCACTCCACTTGAGCGTGCAATCGACAAGTACATCTCGGGTTTGCCTATGGAAATCCAAGACTCCGTTCTAAGTCGTGACCCTCAAACGCTCCATGATGCTATCACCCTAGCCGGTACCCTCACCGAGAACCACGTTAAGGCCGGGACCTTGACGCGGAAAAATTCCAAAAAGCCCAATATTAAGCCTGCATCTGAGCCCGCCAAGGAACCCAAGCCCGAATCTCCCAAACCCGAGTCTTCTAAGCCCGAATCCTTCAAGCACAATAACAACAACTCTCCTCATTACCACAACAATAAAAGAAAGTCCAATTCCCAAAACTATGTTCTGGCCCAATCGCAAGCCCAGCCCACCAAGAAGCCCTACACAGGACCCCACCCATTATGTGATACGTGTAACTTTCACCATTCACCTAACCTAAAGTGTCGACAATGCACCCATTGCGATCGATTTGGTCACCATTTTACCACAGGTCGTGAACGCAACCAACCTTTGATGCAACCATTTACCTCACCTCTTATCCAACCCTTACCTTATACTCAAACGTTTAATTAAGCACCCTCAACTATTAGAGCTTGTTACAATTGTGGAGACCCTAGCCATTTTCGCAATGCATGCCTAAGGCTCGCACACATGAACCAAATTCAATCCTACCCAACTCAAACCGCTCAATATCAAGCCTACCAAGCCCAAGTAAATCAACTTCAGCCAATCCAAGCTCAACCCATCCAAGAAATTCAAGCCCAACCCATTCAACCAATTCAAGTCAACCAAATCCCAATCAACCAACCAGCCTCAAGTGACCAAGCTACTCAAGGGAAAGTGTGTTACACCAACGGTTCCCAAGTCTAAGCCTAACCCTTTATGAAGACATGCTACGCAAAGACGTTTCTTTTATTTAGTTCTTTTCATTTAAATCTAATGTATTGACTTCATTAAATCTCCAGTTTTGTTATGAATTAGAATTATGGTTATTTCTAATGGTGTTCAATCACTCATATATTCCTATTTTGTCGTTTAGTGCACTATTTATTATTACACAATTTATTATCATCATTTAAGTGGTCTATGACCGTTATTTACCGGGACTATGTGCATGGTGATGTGCATAGTTATCTAATAGTACCGTATTTGTATCATAAACTACCTATGACCGATTTACTACAAACGTGTTGGAAATTGAGACTATGAACATGTGTTGTACATAGTTATCTAATAGGAGTCACATGTACAAATTTTATTTCGATTTTTAATGCATGACTACCCAAACCCTCCAAACTCACCTCATTCTCATGATACTCTAAACTCATCTCATCGATTTTATAATCTTGGTTTCAAACCTTATCCATTATCATATTCATAAGTCATGTGATTCGTTTGTTGTGTGAACCCAATTATTATTGCGTGAATTTTGTCGTCGTCTCAAGAATTTTCTTTACATCGTATGTGTAAGTTACTTATATAATTCGAAATTTTCCTCTATCTATTTATTTCATTTTGTTGTTATTACTCTCGATGGTTAACTTCAACTATTTCGTCATTTTTTTGAATTATTTTACTAGTTAATTATGTTCATCAATTTTCATTCAATTGTAGTTCATTGCTCTTCATCAAATGATATCGATTTAAAAATAATAAAAAAAAAGTTTTCTTTTACACACGTTTTCAAACCCGCACAACGGGAAAAACCATGTGCATCATGCGACGATCTAAATAATTATGAGTGCACGCATAATTATTGAAATCCTCGCATGGAACTCATGGTAAATACGGTTGTGTGTCATAACTTGGAACCTAGGGTGATATTGGGTAACGATACAAATATCGATGTGATAAGGGAATGGTGTATACGCCGCTGGTACATCCTATATATAAGTGTCCTTATCATGTCTTCCGTTTGTAGCGTTATTTGGGTCACCTTAAAATCCGTGTTATATATTTTGTAAAAAAAAGGATCTCTTGACAATTACCTTCTTTCTTTATGTTATGTTTTTCTATAATTTCGGAACGAAATTTCAAAAAGTTGTGAATACTGTAACATTTGTCAATTTTCGGACCCGAAAACCCGACTCGTTTTAAATTTTTATTTATTTATTTATTTATGTAATATTATTATTACCCGGACTATCGTTGTTCGTCATTAATTTATGAATCATTTTGATAATTAATTATTACCCGACACTCGGTTTTGATTATGTTTATTAATTAAATCTTTATAATTGTTTTATTTGTACGAAAACTACCCATAACATTTGTTTTTGCCCCTTCTGTCTCCATACTCAAACATCAAGGACCAGATTGCAAAATTGTTTCAACCTCTTTCCCTCCTCCTTCTCCCTCTCACTGCCGACACAATACACCCCCCCCTTCTTTCTTGATCCCTAATTCACGGACTAATTGGCGAAATTGATACTACCATATCATTGCTTACCATAATCCGATCCTACCGACACCATATACTTGGTAATTTACTAACAATTGACAGCTATAACTCGTTAATAACGAACCGCGTCCCAATTGATCCCAAAACCCTATAAATACTGGTCTATAGTGCAATTAAATGGACACACACCATCCCCTTCCCCTTCCCCTTCCCCTCGCCGTCATAACCCCTCAAATCAATTGAATTGAACTTGTCGTTTTTCTTGTCTGTTTGTCATCAAACATGCCGGCCAAGTTATGCTCGTGTTCACCCACGTCTAATCTTCGATAGAGGTAATTAAATAAATGGTTGTAATCGCGACAACTTGTTGAACAAAAGCCCTAACTGTAATTAATCAATAACACAATGGATTTCACAATTTGGGTCGTTAGGGTTCTTGATTCAAACTGATTTAACCTTCTGTCTGTTTATAATTGTCTGATTCTGAATTTTAACCATCGTGCCTAGTGGCTCAGATGGTTATGATTGTTGTGTTTCTTGCTGAGCCGCCCTCTGGCGCGGGTTCGTGTCCCGGCCAGGCCTTTTATTTTAAATATTCTTTTTGTAGTATTTATCTAATCTTAGTTAAACAATTAATATTGTAATTATATTAAAACTCATAAGTAATTTGTATATATTGAAACCGACACTTAAAATAGTCATTTTTTTTCTTAGTTAAAATTATATATATATATATATATATATACATATATATATATATATATAAATGTGTATATATTAGTTGTTTGCTAAAGGTGTTTATTTTATTTAAAAAGAGTTTTAACTTAATATATTCACACATATAAAATATATATCACGTTAACCCACGTACTTAAAAACATAGTCCAAGTATTTTATAAAAGATTCCAGTTTATTCAAATATTATTATTATTTATTTAAAAGCTATCTTTAATAATTATACACATTAAAATGATTATATAAACAAGTCTCTTTATATGATTTATCCAAAGTCTTATAAATTATGTAATTTTGTATAATAAGAATTATGTTATTTATGATAAACCGTTGTTAAATAAAAGTAATAAAGAAATTGGTGATAAGTCTAAATCATACTTAATTTCCAAAAGAACTCTCCCGATCATAAATCCCGAACCTCTATCTAGTTTAGGATCGTGATGGAATTCATATTTTAACTTCCGTGACTATTCTTTATTAGGATATCTCGTCATTATTTTTCCCGGAGAGCTTGATCTTTCTTTTGTGTCTTGACGTGTCATTTCCTCTTGCTGATTTACTAAGGTGAGTTTACATATTCCCTTTTTTTTTCCTCTTTTACGTTTTGGGGGTGGCATGTATACCATATTTACATTACACATTTTTATTTCCACATCTATTCAAAACACAATTCGATATATGTTTATGTGTGACTATTGCATAATCTATGATAATGCTCTATGTGCTTAATTGTTTATTTTATTTTTGGTGGTTGGTATCTCATCCTCATCTATAGGGGTGCAAATGAGCCGAGCTGCTCACGAGCTACTCGAGATCGGCTCGTTAAAAAGCTCGTTCGAGACGAGCTTTATCGAGCCCGAGCCCGAGCCCGAGCCCGAGCTCAAGCCTAAAAATAAGCTCGTTTAATAAACGAGCCCGAGCCCGAGCTTTACTTATCGAGCTCGAGCAGGCTCGCGAGCCTAAACGAGCCTGCTATTTATATAATTTTTAAAATATATATTTAATAATTATTAATTAATAAATATAATGTTATGAAAAAATAAATAAAAATAACTTTATATTCTTTTATACAAAAAATTATAATAGAAAAAAATAAATAAAGTAATTATAATTATATAAAAAAATAATTGATAAAAAGTAAACGAGCCGAGACCGAGCCGAGCTCGTGCTTCAAAATCCATTCACGAGCCAAGCTCGAGCTTTGAAAATAGAGCTCGAAACGAGCCGAGCTCGAGCTCGGCTCTGTGTAAGTTAAACGAGCCGAGCTCGAACCTAGTCGAGCTCGCGCTCGGCTCGGCTCGTTTGCACCCCTACTCATCTATCCTCATCTTGTATGATCATACATTACCCAAATACATTGATTTCGTATTAATAAGAATGGGTCCACATCTATTTAGTTGTTTACATTTTCATAGAAATAGTAATACTCATCATTTACATATGAATTGTGGTTTTTATCTATATATGTATCTCAACTAAAACTTATGTATTTTCACCAACATTCGTGTTGACAAACTCTATTTTTAAACATGCTACAGGTACATGTAATTTACATTGTTCAAGATCGAAGAATTCAGTTTTACCTTAGGATATTATTCAAAATACAAAACACGATGTAATTGTTCTGTTTATTGAATTTGTGTACTTGTTTTGATATTAATGAATTAAATAATTATTGTCACTTTAATTAGTGTCTTTCGAGCTACTGTCCAATCAATACGTTACGCCCCGGCATGTTCCGTCTTTGGTCGGGGTGTGACATAAATCATAGTCAAGTAAGTCAATTTAAAAATTTAATCGTTTAAACCCAATAAAAAACGCATTTACTTAAGACCCAATTTTTTTCGCATTCAGCCCAAAAAGTTTTAGGAATTTTCGGAGACGGCCTGATCTTCCCTTGTTTGCTCGTTTAAGGTCAACAAAGAAACCATCGTTAGGCAATGCATTGGAATAAGAGGATAAGACTTTGAAGGGGATTAATTCCCCGTCTTTCAAACACCATTTGAGATGTAATTTCAGTAGGTATTAATGTCTGTAAATAGCACAAAGAACCTACCATAAATGGTAACCCGACATATACCAATATATAGAAATCGTAACGGTTGCTCGTTTTCGTTTCGTTGGATATCTTTATCGTGGCTGATTTCATTTTCTCCTGTCAAGCATTCCTATTTTATACCGCTATCTTATTTCGTGTTAACAAAGATGTACGTTGGAATTGGGATTCTGAGCTATAATGCAGCAGTACGTGCTTGCTGTATCCATATTAACGCTATGGCTATGGAATTCTTGTATTTGTCACCCCTCAACTACATATTAATGAGTGTGTGGGGGGGGGGGGGGGGGGTGTTATGCGTGTCATTTAGTTAAACTAATAAAAAAAATATTATAACTTATAATACAATTTAAAAATGCACGTTCATTATGCATATTATTGTTATTTTTATATCATTTGAAGTAATTGACACACATGATCCTCAAACTATAAACTGGTGTTACTAATTTACACAAATAGTATTTATATATATATAATAACATAAATACCTCTAGACTTAACAGAAAAAATTAACAGAGTTAGTGTCAGGTTTAAATGGTTACAAAATTCAATCGTCAGAAATTGAAATGGTTAAATACTTAAATGATCTGGGGCCAAAATAGTTTTTTTACTCCTTAAACTTAACATAATTAGTGATTTCCATCGCAACAAAAAATTAATATATTTTCTTTACTCGGAATTCTCCATCGATGGATGTAGTCACTAATTTTCCCAATTATGTTATCTTATGCAATTCGGTTGTGCAATAGTGCGTTTATATTGTTTAGAGTCGTAGATACTGAATATCTTTTCCGGTATTAGGGTTATAAACAAAAATGAATTTCTTTCTATTAATGTTGTTATTTGATTGTATATATATAGGCTGGCGAATCTGTGCTTGTGCAGTTTTGCAATCACGGCCATTGCTTTCTAGTTTCTAGGGCCTTTTTGTAGCCGTTCTTTTTTTGAAAAATAAAATAAAATAAAATAAATTCTCTCTCTTACGTTTAAAGTTTAAACCATACATTTCAAAACTATCTGTGGTGTTTAAACCATGCATCGCTGCGAAACTTGTGGACGTTGCTGGCTATTGTTTCCCTAAATCAACGAATACTTACGTCATGGTATATTAACTTTTTCCAAATAAAAAATAATAAAGTATTTGTTTATTATGTGTCTTTTGCTTACGTTGATACATTCTCTTTGACCTTGGACCGACACACTAGAGTTCCATGTTGAAAGATCAAGTATCGGATCAATAATCAAACACCAACTAAACGAATAACTCTCGTTTATATTAATCAGAAAATATAACTCTGAAAACTGATTACAAACCCTCAAACCCTAACTCGGTTACACCAAACTCACCCTAGATGAACCCTAACTCGGTTACATCTCGTGTGTGTCTCCGGATGAACCCTAACTCGATTACATCTCACACCACCACAATATAATGTCTAACCATACATCGGTTTATATAGACTAACCTAACTTGCTAGTCAAGATATTACCAGCTATAATTACAATACAATTAGGATACATAACCAACTATGATTAGCTTGTCAACATTAGTCCCTCAAGTTCACCGACTTGTGACTTGGAGTCCGAAATTACTTCCAACAATCATCCCCTAATTTCTGACTCGAAATAGGTGGTTCTTCAACTTCGAGCATGTCTCTTTGCCCTGTTTGATTTGACCCATAAACTTTGATCTCCCCGGAATTTTTCTTGATCCATAGATGTGTTCTTCGGCTCCCCTGAACTCGACTACCTCTGTGACCATGTCCCCCGACCATTGACGCGGTCGTATGAACTCGCATAACCATTCCTTTGGCTGCAATCCCGGTCATCTAATCGAGCGAACAACAATTTTCTTGATCTTCTTAGTGAGCACCCGGGTCGATCCAACAAATCAAACCCTTGGTTAAAACCTGACTCGTTAACCCTAATAACGTACGAACTCCAAATTGTACCCGCCTATTTAACCGAAACTTGTTAAACCAATAACGAAACAAAATACACCCCCTTGTTTTATTTCTTTTGAATTCTTCTACGTAAGTACGTAGCACACAATTTTTAAAAAAAAAAATCAAAACCTCCTTGACTTTAATAACCAAACAACCAATCAAAGAAATCCTTTACTTTGAAATATGAGACCTGCTTGATGTTTTCAAAAAGAAATTCGACACCTGCCAATTTTAAAAACTTGTGATCGTCACCCTGCCGAACAAAACTTTTTTTTTCTTCTTCCAGAGTGAAACCTTTTGTAATCAACAATTCACAAAACCTATCTTACGTGACATGTGCAATTCCCTGATATATATTGAAGATTCACTAATCGATGCTTTCAAAAGAAGAAACAAAATCCTTTTTCTTTTGACTTTAATTTGCACCGATACAAAACCCTACTTGGTTCCGATCAAAGTCCTAGCTCGTCGCCGACCCTTGCCTCGATCGCCGACCCTTACCAAATCTCTCAACTTGACCGAACCCTCCTTATCAATCACAACTTTGATCGATGTCTCGAGTCTTCGGCCTCCTTATCAATCACGACTTTGATCGATAAACACCAAGAGCGTAACCGCTCTGATACCAATTCAAGTCTCGGATCAATAATCAAACACCAACTAAATGAATAACTCTCGTTTATATTAATAAGAAAATATAACTCTAAAAACTGATTACAAACCCTCAAACCCTAACTCGGTTTGACTCTTGATGAACCCTAACTCGGTTACACTCTTGATGAACCCTAACTCGGTTACACCAAACTCACCCTAGATGAACCCTAACTCAGTTACATCTCGTGTGGTGTCTCCAGATGAACCCTAACTCGGTTACATCTCACACCACCACAATATAATGTCTAACCATACATCGGTTTATATAGACTAACCTAACTTGCTAGCCAAGACATTACCAGCTACAATTACAATACAATTAGGAAACATAACCAACTATGACCAGCTTGTCAACATTAGTCCCTCAAGTTCACCAACTTGTGACTTGGAGTCCGAAATTACTTCCAACAAAAGATACCTAATGATGATCCTTCCAACTAAATTAAAATTTAGTTTCGTTACATTTATCTATAGATCATGACGGTACGTCGTCTATATTTTGAAGGAATTAGAATCGAATGCACCCACAAATCCA
>NW_027496906.1:0-141778 GCF_021521415.1 Bidens hawaiensis | reverse complement strand
ATGTTGTTCTTCACTTATAAATCATCGATTTTGTCCGAAAATCATCGGACAAAATCGATTGAATCTGAACAGTCGCTGGTTCTGGTTCTGGCGAAGTTAAGGTTTTGGCGAAGTTATCCTCAACTTCGCCAGTGGCTGAAGTTCGCCAATGACGAAGTTGTCCCCAACTTCGCCCTCGGCTTAAGTTCTCCAGTGGCGATGTTAACCGTAACTTCGCCAAGAATTTAACTTCGCCTATTTCAAATGCCTTATCAGTTTTCAGACGAACTTAAGGACGAAGCGAAGTTGTCTCCAACTTCGCCTCACCCTTAACTTCGCCTGTACTGGTTACCTCACAACTTCGCACTTGGTTCTATGCGAACTTGTGGAATACACTACTGCTCTCTAACTTGTCTTGTTTGGTGCAGATATGGCTGCTGTTGGAGGAACTGGTGGTAATGACGGTGATGACCAACGACAATTCTTTCCATCCCACAACCAATATATCACCTTAGATCCAGATGCACGAGGCTTAGATGATTTCAGGGAGATTATCACATTTCTCCAGCGATCAAGGATATTTCATGCTTTAACGACAACACTGCCCATCTCCCTGCCAAACATTGAGGACTTCTGGAAGACAGCTTACCTTGATTGCAGGGCTGAGCCTTCGGTGATACGAGCAACCGTAAATGGCCAAAACATACAATTCTCTTCTGAGGATATACGGTTGGCTCTGCAGTTCGGTGCAGAAACCAGAGATGACCCTACGGAATTCACAGCTCCTTTCCGTGATGGAGCATATTTGAGAATGGGTTATTCGGGTCCACTGGGGGACTCACAAAGGAGGAAAGGCTTTCTGCTGGACCAATGGCGGTTCTTGATGCATGTGTTGATTGTTTGCATGTCCGGCAGGAAGGGAGGGACAGACGGAATGGGGGCAACGATGCAATCGGCTATGCTTGCGCTGACTTATAATCGCAGATACTCATTTAGTCAGATGATATTCTATGAGATTGATCGCCAAATACGGGCTGCGGCGCGCGAGCGATTCACTATGTATCCGCGCTTCTTGCAGATGATTATCAATCACATTGCTCCGTCTCTACCGCAAAGGCGCCCGATACGATTCGTTGAGTGTGTCACTAAGCGTATCTTCGCTCAGTGCAGGACGTCAAGCGCTCGGAGCAACCCTGAGCGTCGTCCCAGGCATACTCCTCTTTTCGGGTATCTAATTAACCCAGAGTATGTCCATGCAGGCGGGGATGAGTTCAGGGATCCCCAACCACATCAGGCGGCAGCACCTCATGCTGTATCAGCTGCGCCTGTTGTCACTTCTGCTGCTGTGCCAGCTACTTCATCGCAGGCTGTGTCTGCTGCTGCAAACATTGATCTGGATGCTGCCTTCAGTGGACACGGTCTGTTCGATATGGATCTCTCGGGTTCTCAGATTTTGGGTACTACCTCAGCGGCTACTTCGGTAGCTGAAACCGAGCTGGATGAAACATTTGCTGAGGCCAGACGGTTGTTGGTGACTCGGGAGAGGATATCGGGTAAGCGGCCGAGGGCTGTGGATGAGGATGAAGATGATGAAGATGAGGAAGAGGCAGTCCGACTTGTGCTGAAACGCTCACGTCGAGAACGACAAGGTATGGCCACTGGAGCGGGGGAGACTTCAAGGTTCGTACGATTTGCTCCGCCTGCCTTGTCAGGTATGTCTCTATTGCCTACTACTGCACAGGTTACTACGGTCGAGGCGTCGGCACCAGCAGTTGTGTCGCTACCACCCCAACTGGTTGATCCCCCGGTGGTAGTTGCACGCTTCGTCGACTCAACAATTACAACAACTGCAGGGTTACCTAGTGTACCACCTGCGGTCACTTCAGCTGCTACTTTTCCACCAACTCCAACGCCTGCTTCAGACTCTGAACGGATTGCTTCGCTGGAGCGTATTGTTGCTGAACAATCGAAGACCATTGACCGCCTGGTGGAAGCCAATCAAATCCAAGCCGCCCTCCTGGTAGAACACGGACGAACTATCGATGCCTTCAAGGAATTCTTGGCATCTCAGGGGGAGACGACTTGCAGGGGCGATGAGTTGAGGACAAAGAGACGACAAGATCATGACGATGATCCCAACGCACCTTCGGGTGCAGGTGGTGAGCTGCCAAGAACCTCTCAGGATCTTGGGGCTTCCACAGCTGAGGGGGAGTCAACTGATGCAGCGGGTGATGATGTTGTTGTGGATGTTGATGACGATGCTGATGTTGAAGACGTCATCGATGCTTTGAAGGAGTTAGATGAGGAGGAGGTTGATGACTTTGTGAATGATGATGACGATGATGTGTTGCCCGTGGAGGAAATTGAAAGGATTGGAGAAAATATTGATGTGGTGAATGTGTTGGAAGAAGGAGAGATCGTGGATGACGCAGTGGAACATGAGATTCCAGCTGTTGAAAGAGCAGATTTGGGAGATGAGAATGTGGTAGATGATACGGTATGGGAGGAGCAACCAAATTGGAAAGAAGGGTGTGCTCAATGGTTTGTTAAAACTAAGAAGCCTGCAGTGCCAACAATGTTTAGAAAGACGTATAATATAAAGGGCTATGCAGAGTCGAAGAAAGGTATTATATGCTGGTTGTACGACAAAGAGTTGAAATTATTTGTGATCAAAAGGTACGACGGCATTCAATACTTTAAAAGATTATTGAGATCTCTAAACTCCCTACCGGAATGCGAGGTGAAAGAGTTAGCAAGACTGGGGCTAATTAACAGAAGTAACGATAATATGGCGAGAATTATTGAAAAGATCGTCTGGAAAGAAGCCATCAAAGACAAAAAGTTTGAACTGCTAAAGCCTCAGAAAGGAAGATTGATAGAAGATAAAGATAGGGGAATGAGGGCTGACGGAAAACCATGGATGGTTATGAAGTATAAACCAGTCCGACATCTGAAGGAAGTACCAATGAGAGTCATGCCCAAGAATGTCCTAACAGATCTGAAATGGTGGTATGTGGATTGCGAGACAGCTGAGGCGGTTATGGAAGATGAGGACGAACAAGAAGTTCTTCGGGTTTATGACCCGATGCATCTTGTTAATCTATCGCAGGCTGATCTGGAAGTGCTGAACAACAAGAAGATCTTCTACATTCCTGCTTGGAAGGATCAAGCGAGGAAATATCAAGGAGTTGTGTCGGTTTGTGTGAGAGAAGGGGCGCACGCGTGAAAGTGCAAGATTACAAGACTCAGAGATCAAGATATGAAGCTACTGCCAAGGGGGAGTCTGTTGGTACATGTTTGTCAGTAGTTCATAGTCTAGTATTTGTTATCGAGTCTGTAATATAGTTAATGGTTTGTTTATGTTTTGTTTTGTAAACTAGCGAAGTTATCAGCAAGTTCGCTATGGCGAACTTGCTGATTTAGCGAGGTTACTGACAACTTCGCCAGTGGCGAAGTTGTCGTGTTTAAATACACTGTTTCAGCCGAAACAGAAGAGGACGTGAGTTAGGGTTTTTGGTTACGCTTTGTTTCGTTTTGTTCTCTGTAACAGTGACTTACTGTCACGTGTTTAGTTATTCAATATAACGTGTTTACCTTATAGCTCGTGTTCATTGTTCGTGTATTCAATCTCTACAATATCTACACTCGTACCTATATACGCAGGGATTCCGCACCTGCGTTGTTAGAGATTTCCCGTGTACGATCCGCGTTCAGGAACCTACATTTAGGGTTTTTATACACCAGTCAGCTCGCTTAAGCGAACTTCACCGGTTTACGCGTTTTAACTTTAAAAGTTTGATAATTAGCACAAATAATTATCCGTTTAATCTCGGATCTTGAAACTTTGTACAAATCACTTTTTGACAGTGGGGAATTTTATAAAAATATTTCCAGAATTAATTTCTATATTTAAAATTTATTTATCTATTTTAAACACCATTTAAACACTAAATATGTCGTAAATACCAAACGATCTTAGAAAAATCCCAAATTTTTCCTGGATGTCCCCTGACATCCACATAGTCCCCTGTAATTTTTCCAGAACCAAAATCTTTCTTTACATGCCATTTTCACTAAAACCGAGCTAGAAAACCCTAGAACTCGTTTAACCGAAAAGCCTACTTAGACTTCTCCAACGGACCTCAAATTTTTTGTGTAACTTATACATGATATAAAAAGCTTATCTGCAAGTTTTCAGAATTTTTCATGATATTTAACTATTTTTCACCATTTTTAGCCAAAACCGAGCATTAAATTCACCAAATATTCATCCTTTGTCCAAAAATTACCAAAACTTCACAGAACTCATATTTTCATATATAGAACATCCCTGTAAAATTTCATGACCCAACTCTAAACGATCAACAATCTGTCCCAAAACTCCAAAACCGAACATAACCGAATATACCTTTCGTTTTCCGCCACTACAAGCTACAAACTCGTCTTTCCGCCTTATCTACCACTAAACACAGAGCCTACAAACAACATACCACAATACCAAGCAAGTTACACTCACGATCAAGCCTCTTACACTATAGTTTCGGTTATGATTCAAAAACAAAGATTTAAACCGTAAAAATTCGTTCTTGGTTCGTTTAACCCCTTTCTTGGACCAAGATCCCTTGTATAACCCGTTATACATCACTTGATCTTGCAAGAATCGGTTTTCATCTTTGAAACCTCATTTTCTTGCAATTAAACTCAAGAAACGAAGATGGAAACGTGATTAACTCGATTCTTTACCTTATTTTCTTGCTCCAAAATCTCGGTTTTGGATCATGATCTTGAGAGGAAGAGATGGATGTTGGATATCTTGATGAAAAAAAAAGAAATGAAGGCTAGGGGAATATTGGGTATTCCGATCGGAAGTCAAGAGGGTGGGGTGGGACCCACCTTCTCCATTCTAGGCCACATGTTTGGATTTTGGATATCCGGATAATGTTTTGGATAATCTGGTTCAGTTCGTTTTTTCGGTTAAATGTCTAATTCGGCTTAAAACGAAGCTAAAACGGTCGTTTTTCGGCTTAAAAATGAAATTTATATAAAACCGATTTAAAAACTTTAAAAAACTTAAACCATGACTTTTATTAACTTAAAACATCATATCATTAATTATCGCGCATCTTTTTCGGCTTGATCGATCATCTCTTGCTCGGTTTGGTATTAAAAGTTTCGTTTAACGCACCGACGTACTATTAAATCGAAATCCTTTTTCTGTGCTTTAATCCACTTATCCCGAAGCTTTAACACTTCGTAACATCACTAAATATCATATATCTCGTCAATAATTGAACCCTCGATTCGTTCGGGTTTCAATAACTATCGATCGATTAATCGCATATTCAATACGATGAATTATATATTCACGTACAATCAGTATAGTGAACCATGTATTCTCGTATAATTACCATGGTAACTCATGTACCCGACATAAAATATGACGTAACTATCGTCTACCGGTTAGGGTATCCCTGGTTTCGTCGGAATCGTTACAGATTCGGATGTTGAGGGGGAGGATAAAGAAGAAGAAGAAACCGAAGAAGAAATTTTGAAAAGAAAAGCAAAGGGAAACGGGGGTTGCACTTACTGATGATGATCTACATCCCCTGCCCCAACATACAGTTCAATATGATGATATTCTGTACAAAGAAAATGTAATTGATCCAGATGTTGCAGAAGCTGAATCTGTAAAGACAGCCCATAAACTTAATGAATGAAGATTTAGAGGCTTTGGAGAGAGAGGAGGAGGACCAAAGATGCCATGGAACGTATATGTCAAATTCATTGCACAATTGGTAATGCTCAGAACACATTATGATATTCTTCTATATCCTGAAGAATATTGTTCAGCAACTGTGGCTGCAGCCAGGAGGGCTCAAGAGGAGCAAAGACAAGAGCAGTGAGAAAAAAGCCAATTCTTGCTGACAGACACATCTGAACAAATCATAGAACATATTGGTAATGAAGATAACCTTGAATCAGAAGATTCTATGATCTCAGAGTCAGTTGATGAGGAACTTATATTGGAAGGACCAGAAGCTGAAGTACATCAGCCTAACACTCCCACTCCATCTCAATCAAATTTGAAAAGAAAAGATACAGCTGAAATAGAAACACCAAAGTCCAAGAGACAAAAATCCGTGAAGAGAATGATGTACAAATTACGATTGGAAAAACTGGAAGAAATAAGGAGAGCTAAATTTGAAAGAAGTGAAGAACCTATGATTGAGGCTCTCCATGATCTTGAAGAAACAGTTGATTTAGAAGCTGAGAATGAAGATAATGAGGAATCAAAGGAGACTGAAATGGAAAATGAAGACAAAGATTATCTAATCAGTTTGGGATATGACTTGAGGCATCTTCAAAAACTGTCAAAAGAACAAATGGCAAAAGAAGTTAAAGAATGGAAGATAAGGAAGTCTAGAAGAGAAGCTTTGTTGAAAGCCGGTCACAAGCCTGAATTCCTAAACTTGCAATCCTTTGATTCAATAGACAGACTCTATAGAAATACTCTTGTAAGTGATGTTGCAGACTATGTGAAGAAGATATCAAGGAAGAAGAATGAAGGGGAGAAAGTGTTAAAGGAGTCGGATAGTAGCAAGAAGAGGACAGAGAAGAAAGCAATTGATGAAGCAGAGTACGAATCTTTGAAAGCCAAACACAATGATATAAAATTTCTTCAATTGTATGGATACAACTACAATTTCTTGATAAACCTCTCTCCTGAAAAACTAAAAAGAAAAATTCAACTTGTAAAAGCCTCTCACAAAGACAAGAAAAGTCAGGAAGAGTATGAAAGAGAACAAGAGCTAAGGATGAGATTGGCTAGAGAAAGAGAAGAGGCCAAGAAGAAGGAAGAAGAGGCAAAGAAGTGGTTTGAAGATCCTCAGAGAGTTAAAATCTTGAAAGAAATAGTAATGGGAAAGGGCATAACAGAAGAACAATTCAAGAATATGGATCATGAACAACTGTTGGAGATTAACAATCGAGAGCAGAGGTTGTATTTGCAAACCCAGAAAAGACTGCAGGAAGAAAGGATGAGAGCTGAAGAAGAAATGAGAGCTGAAATGATGAGTGCTCTTCACAAGAAAGGGGTAAGAATGTCAAGGTTAGTGGTACAAACTGATGAAACTATAAAAGATGGTATGAAGAAGAGGGGCTCGACAAAGTCAAGAAAACTTAGCAAGAAGGCTCGAGCAGAACCCCAAGATCTGAGAGTGTGAGGCCTGAGCCACCAAGGAACTTAAACTTGCCACACATATCTACTTTGACAAAAGATCAAAGACCTTGAGGGTTATAACTGAGGATAAAAAGGAAACACTCATATATTCAGAGATGACTTGAGGAAGTTTTCAAAAGAACAACTGAAGAAGATGGCTGAACTGACATTATATGACAATCAAATCAGAAGTCAGCCATCTGGTCAGCAAAGAAATGATCTCTCAAGATTTATCAAAGAGCAAGCAGAAAGGGGGTTCCCATTCTTGCAACAAAGGAGAAGAGAAATAAGAAGCGAAGCAGAGAGGGAGAAGAGGAACAAGAGGATTAGTGAAGTGCACATCCCAGAACTCTCACTCTTTGATTCAAAGAAACGAAAGTCTCAAGAAAGCAACTCACACCATAAAAGGAAGACCTTGAAAGAGTGCTTGGCGATGAGGGAAGTTATGCAGGAACCAAACTCGATGGTACAACAATTTGGGAGAATCACATACATAACGTACAATCAGCATAATGATTCAATCACTTTGAGAAACGAGTCGGGAATACCCATTGCTGTGATAAGACAAGATGAATATCTCAAATTTATGCATCCACAGGATCTTCAGGACTTGATCACTGCAAAATTTCCATTTGACTCCTCTGATTCCGTAGAGCTAGACATGATTAAACAGAAGGCAGCCTATGTAAAGAAAATGAAAGAAAATGCCGATGCAGGGAGGAGGAGAAAAAGATAGCAGAATGGAGCTCAAAGAGAATCAATTTGTTTATGTTTATCTTTGTATTTTTGTTTAATTTGTATTTGATGTAAAAGAACATTAATTTGTAATTCCCTAGTGGCAGAATTCCTACTTATGTAATGAAATGACATGCTCTCAAATGATATATTTTTTATGTCTAATACATGTGTAACTCTATGCAGGTATGTTTTGGTGCATCTGAGCTTATTCCAATCTAGGGGGAGATTGTTGGGTCGGATTTATGAAAAGAAATATTGGAATCTTCTCAACCTCTTCAGAAAACGGCTAAGTATGGACTTCAAGCAAGCCTAGATGATCGAGCATGGTTTTACTACTTCGAGCAAGGTCTTCAGAACCTTAAATGGTTAATTCTAAGTGTTAAGGCTTCGAGCAAGCTACACTTCAACGAGCAAGAGTATTCTTCTGTCGAGCATGGATTGCCAATCGAGCAAACAGCTTGATCATACAAGTTTTAACCAAGTGTTACGAGCACAGGATGATCGAGGACATGGGGACAAGCATGGATACAATAAGAAGATGTCACGTGATCAAAGCAAAGACTTCAAGCACAGTTCAGTTCTCGAGCTAAGATTTACATTCGAACATGCTAAAGATTGTTGAATAAGTATAACTGAAGACATCAAGAAAAATGAGCTTGCTCGATGGACTAGTTCGAGCAAAGCATGGACCAGTTAAGAAGAATGAAGTCTGCTGGAAGGGAATATCTTCACTGAAGATATTCTAAGTAAAGTATGCTCGAGGACATACATCGAGCATACCTAGCATAGTGAGTCTGCTCGAGCAAGATTGTTACCTTGCTCGATGTAACGATTCCGGCAAAATCAGGTATACTCTAACCGGTATATGCTATTTATGTGTTATTTAATAATGAATATGTGAATTATAATGCGTTTATACGAGTATGTATGATTCACAGTACGGATTATACTCGATTATACAGTTAATCGTATTGGAAATACGATTAACCGATTAACGGTTATTGAAGCCCGAACGAATCGAGGATTACATTATAGACGAGATATATGATATTTAGTGATGTTTACGAAGTATTAAAGCTTTGGGATAAGTGAATTAAAGCACAGAAAAAGAATGTTCGATTTAATGGTACGTCGATAAGTTAAACGAAACCTTTAATACCAAACCAAGCAAGAGACGATCGATCAAGCCGAAAAAGATGCGCAATTATTAATAATATGATGTTTTAAGTCAATAAATGTCATGGTTTAAGTTTTTAAAGTTTTTAAATCGGTTTTATATAAATTTCATTTTTAAGCCGAAAACGATCGTTTTAGCCTCGTTTTAAGCTAAATTAAACATTTAACGGAAAAACGAACTGAACCAGATTATCCAAAACATTATCCGGATATCCACAATCCAAATGTGTGGCTAGAAATGGAAAGGTGGGTCCCACCCCACCTCCCTCTCACTTCCGATCGGACAAGGGGGTATAACCCCTTGTTTTGTTATTTTTTTTACAACCATTGCATCATTCTTACTCTCCTCTCCATATTATGAGCTAAAAATCCAGAATTTTAGCAAGAAAAACCGAGGTAAAAATCGAGTTATTTACGTGTTCATCTTCTTTTCTTGAGTTTATTTGCAAGAAAATGAGGTTTCAAGTGAAAAAGGGTGAAAACCAGAGATGAAACCGATTCTTGCATGATCAAGTGATGTATACGGGTTATACAAGGGATCTTGGTCCAAGAAAGAAGTTAAACGAACCAAAAACGAATTTTTACGGTTTAAACTTTAGTTTTGAAACAATAACCGAAACTATAGTGTAAGAGGCTTGATGGTGAGTGTAACTTGCTTGGTATTGTGGTATGTTGGTTGTAGGTTCTGTATTTATTGGTAGATAAGGCGGAAAGACGAGTTTGTAGCTTGTAGTGGCGGAAAAACAAAAGGTATATTCGGTTTATGTTCGGTTATGAGTGTTTTGGACAGATTGTGGTGTTTAGAGTTAGGCTACGAAATTTCACAGAGATGATCTACACATGAAAATATGAGATCTGTGAAAATTTGGTAATTTTTGGACAAAGGATGAATATTTGGTGAATTTAATGCTCGGTTTTGGCTAAAAATGGTGAAAAATAGTTAAATATCATGAAAAATTCTGGAAACTTCCAGATAAGCTTTTTATAACATGTAAAAGTCACACACAAAATTTTAGGTCCGTTGGAGAAGTCTAAGTAGGCTTTTTGGTTAAACGAGTTCTAGGGTTTTCTAGCTCGGTTTTAGTGAAAATGGCATGTAAAAAGAGATTTTGGTTCTGTAAAAATTACAGCAGACTATGTGAATGGCAGGGGTCATCCAGGAAAAATTTGGGATTTTCTAAGGTCGTTTGGTATTTACGACATATTTAGTGTTTAAATGGTGTTTAAAAATAGATAAATAAATTTTAAATATAAAAATTAATTCTGGAAATATTTTTATAAAATTCCCCACTGTCAAAAAGTTATTTGTGCAAAATTTCAAGATCCAAGATTAAACGGATAATTATTTGTGCTAAAAAGAAAATAAAAACAAACTTTTAAAGTTTAAAACGCGTAAACCGGTAAAGTTCGCCTAAACGAGCTGACTGGTGTATAAAAACCCTAAAAATGGACTATTTTCATATAACTAAGTTAAACAGGTAAAAATAAATCATCCGAAAATAATTCGGATGATTTGGGTAATTTTATCCGATTTAACAGTTTCCGGTACACTAAAGACGGAAACGGGTCCCGCGGCTAATCGGGGCGTCTAAACCAAGCTCTAATTTCACAACTTTATATAAATTATCAGTCAACAACTATTTTCGGGTCGTGTGTGACCAAACTCAATTTTGAAACGTAAAAACGGATAACCGTGCTAGGCACGCAAAACGGGGAAAACGAACTAATAGTAATTTTAACTATTGAACTCTAAACGATATCACAATCTGAGTCCGGAGAAGTGTTTCTGGGCTAACATTGCCCCCGGAACGGGTACAGTACTGGGTTAACAGTGTCCCCAGATGTACCGGTTAACACTGTTAAAGTTATATTAATAGTGATTGTATAGTAACGAACTTAGGGATCGTATTACAGATCCGGATTAATAGCTTGCGTACTGTGTCACCTACTTGCTAGCGATAAGGTGAGTTTCACGAGCCCCTTTTTCTGAATTGTTTTTAAATATTTTCTCGGGGCGGGAAGCATGTTACTATTTAAATGTTTAAGTACATACTGAACGCATGGATTTGCCTGTAATTATATATATTTTGCTGTACGGGAATCGTATAGAAATGTACTAAGATGGTAATTGTCTGAGTTGCTAACATTGTAAGGCCCCGTAACACGAGTGATTAGCTAAAAGCCGGGTAGAGTGTGAATAGTACTATTGGTCTGACAAACCCAACTGGTCCGGCATGGATTTGCTGATGTTTCCCAGCCAGTTGCACATGTCTATTTTGTTGTTGTTATTTATTTTGCTATGTAATGTTAGGCATAGCGGTTTGGGGCAGGTTCGTGGGCGGAGTATGCCACGGGGTTGTATGTGGATAGTCAGAGGTTTCACTTGTGGGCTCAGCATAATTACATCGCTAATATATGATTATTATAATGATTTGTCACTGTTTATTTAAATTAGTGAAATTCACCAACTATTCGTAGTTGACCCGTTTTCTTCACATGCTTTCTAGGTACCCCCAAACTGGAATAATTGCTACATGCTTGACGATGCGTGCTTTTTGTGGAAGCTTAATGATCTTTTTGTATTAAATATGTTAATATAATGTTGGTAAAACTTATGTGTTAACGCTTAGACGGTAACTACACTCGGAACAATGTAATATGGTGTAAATTAATGTAGTGGTGTTTTCTTTATAAGCAATGTTGTTGATATCAGACGTGTCTGTTGCATCCCGTTTACGTTTCCGCTGCGGTTACGGGGTGTTACAGAACTCGGTATCAGAGCCATTGGTTATAAAGAATTAGGATGTCTTTAAAAGATACCTAAAATATAACTAGTAGCTCAAGTATTATAGGATCTGAATATCAACTAATAATTTATAGTGACGAGATCTGGATGAACTTGGATAGACAAGTGAGTTATTATGGTCCGGAACATAATAACAGACTTGTCCTCACGAGGGAATTTAGGGGAAGTCACGGGGAACATTAATAGGTAAAATCGGCAACATATGTGTAAGTATATGATAATATTTTTATGTGACAAAGTTTGTATAAGTATGTGTATATTAATCATGATTTACATTATGAAAGAAACTATATGTTGGCTAACTTGTGTACATGTAGGGATGTCGAGATCACGAAGTCTGTCAGTGGAGGAGGACCCGGAGGAGGCCAGTTCCGGGAACTCTAGGAGCTTACGCCTAGCATCCAGCACTGAGCCTAGTGAGACTAGCCGTAGGAGTACTCGCCTGTCCTCCCCTACTAGGGTTGCCAGATCCCCCACCCCACCCGCACCACAGGTCACCCCTACCCCTCCCAGACCCGGATCCCGCCTCACGGCGCGGATCAGTGTCCCCTATGTCCCACCTACCTCTACCCCACCCAGACCTACTTTCCACAGGGGCGAGTCCTCCCGCCCCCAGCCTGAGCCTGTGCCTCCACCCGTGTGGGGTACCCCTAGGCTGGAGAGGGATGAGCGTTCCTCCTCCGAGGCTGCATGGCTCCGAGTGCTCACCGAGCAGGTGATTGAGCACACCATCGCCTTGACGGTGGGGATCCAGAAGAGGAGACACTTGGCGGACTGCGTACTGGACAGCCAGTACGCGATTGGCCAGCTGAGGAGGGAGGGCGCATACTCCCAGTGGATGATTGACCGGATGGAGACACGGATTCGGGGTTTGATGGCTGTGTTGGTGGTGATGGTGGCAGTGTTGGTGTGGTTGGTATACCACCATGTTTAGTTATGTTAGGGTGGTAGTAGTCAGGGTCCGCTTTTTGATACTCTGTGTAAGCAGTTAGTGGCGATGCTAACATAGAGTGAATCTTGGGTAGTTATAGTACAGCACTAGCCCATAGGGGGCCTCTTTTGGGGATATCATTGTAGATACTTTTGGTGTATCATTCAAGCACTGGCCCATAGCGGGTTATGTCGAAATGATGCCGATGTAGGACCGATGTATGAAAACTTAATCTATGTGATGATGTTTATGTAATATGTACTGATGTTTATTAATGAATGGAATGTGTGTTGTGTATCGAGATTGGAATTTGTATTAATTATATGTATTTTTCTTAATGTTGTGTAGAATGGCACCAAAACGGTCAGCTCGAATGTCAGAAGTGGATGTGGACCGTCTGATTGCTCGACAGTTAGAGGCGGCGATACCGGATATAGTATCGCGCATCGCCGCCAGTATTAACAATACGACCAATCCAGACCCTGCGAGCAATCAAACGACCACCAATAATGATGGGGAACAAAATGTTAACCCTCCACCGAACGGTTAACCCGATTCCGAGTAATGACGCACCGCCTAGGGTGGTCGTTACAGACAGGAATGGCCCTATACCTAGTGTAGAAACGAACCGCACTGAAACGACTCCTGCAACAAAGGGATGTTCAATCAAAGATTTTATGTTGTGCAAGCCCCTAGAATTTAGCGGGTCTGAGGGACCAAATGGGTTGGTTAAGTGGATTGAGAAAATAGAGTCTGTTGTGAACATCAGCAACTGCCCTGAGGATTACGTTGTTAAGTATGCTACCTGCACGTTCACGGACCATGCCTTGACATGGTGGAACACAATAGTGCAAACTCGCGGTCAGGCAGCGACAAACCGCATGACCTGGGCAGAGCTCAAGGCCCTTGTACTGGAACATTTCTGCCCGAAAAATGAACTGCAGAAGTTAGAAAACGAATTGTGGAACCTGGAGATGCAGGGGGCAGACCACTTGGGTTATACGAACCGATTTAATGAGTTGTCGCGATTGGTGCCATGGTTGGTCACCCCAGAGTCAAAGAGGGTTGAGCGTTATATATGGGGACTAACTCCAGTAGTAAGGAGTATAGTCAACTCTGGGGACACAAGACGTTTGAGGGTGCGGTGACGCAAGCTGGTATCGTCACATACGATTTCGTGAGGAGTGGGTCACTGAAGGTGGCAGGAGAGTCTGCTGGGGGAAAGCGAGGTACGTATGACAATAGGATCCAGGAGAAGCAGCAAAATAAACGTGCTCGGACCGCTACCCAGAACTACGCCATGACTAGTTCAGGCGGAAGGCAGGAATCGCAGAAAGGGACGTTCCCTAAGTGTGGGAAATGCGGTTACCAGCATAAAGGCGAGTGCAAAGGGGTAGTGTGCCACCGGTGTGGCAGGAATGGGCACTACGCACCGAGTTGTAGGACAAACCTAAACAATCTGAACCGACAACCGCAACCTATCCGTGCGCAGCCACATAGGACCCAACCAGCCCGACAACAAAACCCACAAGGAAACCAAATGATGACCACCAGCCGTGCTTGCTTTGAATGCGGCAGCACAGATCACTTCAAGAGATACTGTCCGAAACTGAACCAGGGAGGAAATGGGAGGCAAACCGTGGGTCAGGCATCGTCGTCCAATCCGGCGAGAGGCCGAGCATTTGTGATGGGGGCGAACGAAGCACGCCAGGACCCCAGCGTAATGACAGGTACATTCCTCGTCTCTGATCATTACGCTTCTGTATTATTTGATGCGGGCGCCGATAGAAGTTTTGTCTCCGTTAAGTTCCTATCGATAGCAAACCTTCCGATTAGTGAAACCATAGAACCTTATACCGTAGAAGTCGCTAACGGTAAAACCATGATAGTTAATCAGATAGTTCGGAATTGCCCTTTTATTCTGAACGATCAATCCTTCCTGATTGACTTATTACCGGTAGAATTAGGTAGTTTTGATGTGATAGTGGGAATGGATTGGTTAGCACGTAACAAAGTGAAAATAAACTGTGAAAAGAAATTCGTCAAGATCCGGGTGTCGGATGACGAAGAGGTGTTAGTACAAGGAGAGAAGTCGGGCACAATGATACCATTTATATCCCACCTCAAGGTGTTAAAATATATACGCCAGGGATGCGTGGCGTATCTAGCGAGCTTGACAGCCACAGATTCTGAGGAGAAACGGGTGGAAGATATCCCGGTGGTACGCGAATTTCCACAAGTTTTCCCAGAAGAACTCCTGGATTTCCGCCAACCCGACAGGTCGAATTCAGAATCGATTTAATACCTCAAGCTGGCCCTGTTGCTAAAGCACCCTACCGACTTGCACCGTCCGAGATGCAAGAATTATCCAATCAGTTGCAAGAATTGATGGATAAAGGATTTATACGTCCTAGTCATTCCCCGTGGGGTGCACCTGTATTGTTCGTGAAAAAGAAGGACGGGAGCCTTAGAATGTGCATTGATTACAGGGAGTTGAACAAGTTAACAATCAAAAATAGGTACCCTCTTCCCCGAATTGATGATCTGTTTGACCAGCTGCAAGGTGCGAGCTATTTCTCAAAAATCGATCTTAGATCGGGATACCATCAGGTTAGAATTCAGGAAGAAGATATCCCAAAAACCGCATTCCGGACTCGCTACGGCCATTACGAGTTCTTAGTTATGCCTTTCGGGCTAACAAATGCGCCGGCAGTGTTCATGAACCTCATGAATCGAGTCTGTAAACCTTACCTCGACAAATTCGTCATTGTGTTTATTGACGATATTTTGATTTACTCGAAAAGTAAAGAAGAGCACGAGCAACACTTAAGAATGATTTTTGAGCTTCTGAATCAGGAGAAGTTGTATGCAAAATTCTCCAAGTGTAATTTCTGGTTACAAGAAGTGCAATTCCTCGGTCACGTAGTAAACCATCAAGGAATACACGTTGATCCGAGTAAGCTTGAAGCAATTAAGAATTGGCAAGCGCCTAAATCGCCAAAGGAAATCCGCCAATTCTTAGGCTTAGCTGGATATTATCGTCGATTTATAGAGAAATTTTCCAGCATCGCCCAACCTTTAACTCTCCTGATTAAAAAAGATCGAAAGTATGAATGGGAAGAAGAGCAGGAGATGGCGTTTCAAACGTTAAAGCAAAAATTGTGCCAAGCGCCGATTCTAAGTCTCCCCGATGGAGACGATGGTTTTGTCGCGTATTGTGACGCATCGCGTAGGGGGTTAGGATGCGTGTTGATGCAGAACAATAAGGTTATAGCCTATGCTTCCCGACAGTTAAAAGTACACAAGAAAAAATTACACTACTCACGACTTAGAACTGGGAGCGGTTATCTTCGCACTTAAATCTGGAGACATTATCTCCACGGTACGAAGTGCACCATCTTCACAGATCATAAAAGTTTGCAGCACATATTCGATCAGAAAGAACTGAATATGAGGCAACGAAGATGGGTCGAGTTGTTAAGCGACTATGACTGTGATATCCGTTATCACCCCGGCAAGGCTAACGTCGTAGCCGATGCCTTGAGTAGGAAAGATCGGGTTAAGCCATTGCGAGTGCGAGCACTGGGGATGATAGTCCAGTCTAATCTTTCGGACCTGATTCGAGTCGCACAACGTGAGGCGTTGAAAGAGGAACAATTGGAAAAGGAGGGACTTTACGGCAATGAGAAGAATTTCGAACAGCGCGTGGACGAAATTCTCTATTTCAAAAATCGGATTTGGATTCCGACCCTCCATGACCTTCGTGAATTAATCATGGACGAAGCGCATAGATCGAAATATTCCATACATCCGGGATCGGATAAGATGTACAAGGATGTGAAGGAGTTCTACTGGTGGCCGGGTATGAAAAAGGATATAGCAACGTATGTCGGTAAGTGTACGACTTGTGCGAGAGTTAAGGCGGGAGCACCAGAAACCCTCGGGGATGTTACAACAACCGGAAATTCCCGAGTGGAAGTGGGAGCAAATCACGATGGATTTTGTGACACGTCTCCCTAAGACGTCCCGAGGACATGATGCGATTTCGGTAATCGTGGATCGATTAACCAAATCGGCACATTTTGTCCCGATTAGGAATAATTATAACACTGAGAGACTTGCGCAGATTTATATAAATGAAATTGTGTCTCGTCATTGGATACCCATCTCAATCATCTCCGATCGGGATAGCCATTTCACCTCCAATCTTTGGCAAGCTGTCCAAGAAGCGCTGGGAACGCGCATTGATCTAAGCACAGCTTATCACCCTCAGACCGATGGTCAGTCTGAGAGGACCATCCAAACCCTGGAGGATTTGCTTCGTGCATGCGTACTGGATTTTAAGGGAAATTGGGATCAACATCTCCCACTCGTTGAATTTTCCTATAATAACAGTTACCATAGCAGTATAAAGGCAGCGCCTTACGAAGCATTGTATGGTCGGAAGTGCCGATCACCACTCTGCTGGACTGAAGTGGGCGACACTCAGGTTATTAGATCAGACATGGTCCAGGAAACGACCAGCAAGATCCTTGAAATTAGGAACAATATGAAGGCCGCGCGGGATCGGCAGAAGAGTTATGCCGATACCCGTAGAAAACCGTTGTCATTTGAGAAAGGTGAAAAAGTGTATTTGAAGGTATCACCTTGGAAGGGTGTAGTCAGATTTGGAAAGGCGGGGAAGTTAGCCCCGAGTTATATTGGACCATTCAATATTACTGCAAAAAATCGGTCCCGTAGCATACCGATTAGAACTACCCGATGAACTGAGTGCAGTTCACAACGTGTTTCACGTATCGAACTTGAAAAGATATCTGGCGGATGAGACGTCGGTGTTACCTTTAGAGGGTGTCCAAGTAAGTGATAAGCTCAATTTCGTAGATGAACCCATAGAAATAGTAGACGGGAAAATCAAGCAACTTAGACACAATATGATTTCGTTGGTTAAAGTTAGATGGAATTCGCAACGAGGCCCAGAATATACATGGGAACGAAAGGAAGAATTTCGGAAGAAATACCCCTACCAATTTCCTCAAAAGGAAGTAGTCGACGCGTAAAATTTCGAGGACGAAATTTTTGTTACGGGGGGAGAATGTAACGATTCCGGCAAAATCAGGTATACCCTAACCGGTATATACTATTTATGTGTTATTTAATAATGAATATGTGAATTATAATGCGTTTATACGAGTATGTATGATTCACAGTACAGATTATACTCGATTATACGGTTAATCGTATTGGAAATACGATTAACCGATTAACGTTAAACGATAAGTGATTTAAAGTACAGAAAAAGAATGTTCGATTTAATGGTACGTCGGTACGTTAAACGAAACCTTTAATACCAAACCAAGCAAGAGACGATCGATCAAGCCGAAAAATATGCGCAATTATTAATAATATGATGTTTTAAGTTAATAAATGTCATGGTTTAAGTTTTTAAAGTTTTTAAATCGGTTTTATATAAATTTCATTTTTAAGCCGAAAACGATCGTTTTAGCCTCGTTTTAAGCTAAATTAAACATTTAACCGAAAAACGAACTGAACCAGATTATCCAAAACATTATCCGGATATCCACAATCCAAATGTGTGGCTAGAAATGGAAAGGTGGGTCCCACCCCACCTCCCTCTCACTTCCGATCGGACAAGGGGGTATAACCCCTTGTTTTGTTATTTTTTTTACAACCATTGCATCATTCTTACTCTCCTCTCCACATTATGAGCTAAAAATCCAGAATTTTAGCAAGAAAACCGAGGTAAAAATCGAGTTATTTACGTGTTCATCTTCTTTTCTTGAGTTTATTTGCAAGAAAATAAGGTTTCAAGTGAAAAAGGGTGAAAACCAGAGATGAAACCGATTCTTGCATGATCAAGTGATGTATACGGGTTATACAAGGGATCTTCGTCCAAGAAAGGAGTTAAACAAACCAATTTGGGATTTTTCTAAGGTCGTTTGGTTTTTACGACATATTTAGTGTTTAAATGGTGTTTAAAAATAGATAAATAAATTTTATCTATAAAAATTAATTCTGGAAATATTTTTATAAAATTCCCCACTGTCAAAAAGTGATTTGTGCAAAATTTCAAGATCCAAGATTAAACGGATAATTATTTGTGCTAAAAAGAAAATAAAAACAAACTTTTAAAGTTTAAAACGCGTAAACCGGTAAAGTTCGCCTAAACGAGCTGACTGGTGTATAAAAACCCTAAAAATAGACTATTTTCATATAACAAAGTTAAACAGGTAAAAATAAATCATCCGAAAATAATTCGGATGATTTGGGTAATTTTATCCGATTTAACAGTTTACGGTACACTAAAGACGGAAACGGGTCCCGCGGCCAATCGGGGCGTCTAAACCGAGCTCTAATTTCACAACTTTAATTAAATTATCAGTCAACAACTATTTTCGGGTCGTGTGTGACCAAACTCAATTTTGAAACGAAAAAAACGGATAACCGTGCTAGGCACGCAAAACAGGGAAAACGAACTAATAGTAATTTTAACTATTGAACTCTAAACGATATCACAATCTGAGTCCGGAGAAGTGTTTCTGGGTTAACATTGCCCCCGGAACGGGTACAGTACTGGGTTAACAGTGTCCCCAGATGTTCCGGTTAACACGGTTAAAGTTATATTAATAGTGATTGTATAGTAACGAACTTAGGGATCGTATTACAGATCCGGATTAATAGCTTGCGTACTGTGTCACCTACTTGCTAGCGATAAGGTGAGTTTCACGAGCCCCTTTTTCTGAATTGTTTTTAAATATTTTCTCGGGGCGGGAAGCATGTTACTATTTAAATGTTTAAGTACATACTGAACGCATGGATTTGCATGTAATTATATATATTTTGCTGTATGGGAATCGTACAGAAATGTACTAAGATGGTAATTGTCTGAGTTGCTAACATTGTAAGGCCCCGTAACACGAGTGATTAGCTAAAAGCCGGTATAGTGTGAATAGTACTATTGGTCTGACAAACCCAACTGGTCCGGCATGGATTTGCTGATGTTTCCCAGCCAGTTGCACATGTCTATTTTGTTGTTGTTATTTATTTTGCTATGTAATGTTAGGCATAGCGGTTTGGGGCAGGTTCGTGGGCGGAGTATGCCACGGGGTTGTATGTGGATAGTCAGAGGTTTCACTTGTGGGCTCAGCATAATTACATCGCTAATATATGATTATTATAATGATTTGTCACTGTTTATTTAAATTAGTGAAATTCACCAACTATTCGTAGTTGACCCATTTTCTTCACATGCTTTCTAGGTACCCCCAAACTGGAATAATTGCTACGTGCTTGACGATGCGTGCTTTTTGTGGAAGCTTAATGATCTTTTTGTATTAAATATGTTAATGTAAT
This sequence comes from Bidens hawaiensis, assembly GCF_021521415.1. Lineage (NCBI taxonomy): Eukaryota > Viridiplantae > Streptophyta > Magnoliopsida > Asterales > Asteraceae > Bidens > Bidens hawaiensis. Next base: position 121,558 of record NW_027496906.1, on the reverse strand, counting down.
GTTGGTAAACTTATGTGTTAACGCCTAGACGGTAACTACACTCGGAACAATGTAATATGGTGTAAATTAATGTAGTGGTGTTTTCTTTATAAGCAATGCTGTTGATATCAGACGTGTCTGTTGCATCCCGTTTACGTTTCCGCTGCGGTTACGGGTGTTACACTCGAGGACTCAACACTTGTATCATTTTGTATTTCATTATGTAATGATTAGGAGCTTCTAGAAGGAATGTCAGGGTCTATAAATAAGGGTCCTAGGATACCTTTTAGGACACGGATTTCTAGACGGAATTACAGGCTGGCACACACACTGAATACGAAAAACAAACAAAAGAATATTCTTTTGTTTTTCCTCGTACAACCGTCGCCGCTGTCACACGAAACCCTAGACATTCCTTTCACTGTCCATTAATGATATATTTAATTTAGTGAATCTTTGTCTTTGAATGAATTTTTATTGATTATCTATTACTATTTTGTGTTTGCTATTTACATTCCTTCGTTCCCACTCGTTGGATATCCTGATTCCGCCGGGATATTCAATAGGCCTTTTGGGTATTCGAGTCGGTTTGTTCTTGTCAACCTCTAGAAGGTTTCACCCGATTAACAGTCCTGACAGACAAGGTTAATGTCGGCATTGGTTATGGTTGTGATAAGTTAGTTAATGATGTCTACATTGTTGATATGAATGAACATGCCATCATTGATGTGCCAAGTTGTTCATCAAAAGATTGTAAGGCTAAGGATGACCGAATTAAAAGCAAAGTGTTTGAAAATGTTAGTCAACCAAGTACTTCTAGCAAGTAAATTCCACCCCATAATCGCCAAACATTTTTCTCAAACAACTAATCATTTTAATTATCCTCAATATTGCAATTTTGTTGATAGAAATTATTATGGGTATGGGTGTTATGGAAATAATTGAAACATATTATGCAAATGCTTTTGATGATAGAGGTTTCAATTCAGACAAAAGATATGACAGTGAGTATCACTTCTCAAATCCATTTTCTTTTCCACAGTTCAGTAAGTCATACAATGCTGATAACTATTACAGTTATCCCAAGAGAAAGTACGTGATGTTTTGTTTGTGGTCATTTTTCTCACCTTGCAAGACATTCCAAGAATTGGTTCAAGCAACAACATGATATTCAAAGGCAGCTTAGTCAATCTCCAAAAGGAGCTTTTAGTAGCCTGGAATCAATGACTGATCAAGTTGATAGTGAACCCAGTGAAGTAGATGTGAGATCAAAAGTTAATAAAGTGAAACGCAAAAGGAAACCTTTTTGTAAAACTAAGAAGGATAAAATCAAAAAGGATCCTAAGACTGTTAAGTTTGGGGATTCACCAAAATCAGTTTTAAAACCAACAAAAGAAAAGTCAAAAATTTCCAAAACCAAGAAACAAGCTTTTGCTTGGATTCCTAAGGACCATTCTTCATCAAATGAGGCTTCAACAAGAACTAAATTGTTTTCAGGAAATAAAATCAAATTTGGTCAGTTTACGGTTGACCTTCCCAAGACAAAAATGTCTCGGGAACCCATGTCTAATTAAATGCTTAGTGCCTGCAGGGTCAATCAAGGAGGACTATCAAGAGTATTTGGTAGTTAGATAGTGATTGCACCCAACATATGATGGGAGACGGACCTTTGGTATTTGATGCTAAACCATTTGATGGTGGATTCGAGTCTTTTGTAAGTGGCATGGGGGGATAAAATTCAAGGAATGGGAAATGTTTTATAAGGTACTTTGTGCTTCAACAATGCCAACCTTGTTCAAATGGCTCAACCAAAACTTGTCGACCGTTTCTCAAACTCACCTCGTCCAACTACTTTTCTCAACTGATGGATCCAGCATCAGCTGCTGTTTCAGTTTGAATCTTTTCAATTTTGTCATAAAATGTGATAATGCATGTTTAAGATAGTCCATCTACAAACAGCTTTCCTGACCTTTTCACTAAAGCCATCGATCATGCCCGATTCGAATTTCTGGTCGAATCGCTTGGCATGATCAATTTTGATTAAAACAAACCATTATATCTTTTTGTTTAAATCTGTATATATTTTTTAAATATGTCACAATTTTAGAGGGAGAAAATGAGTTATGTTTAACTCACCAAAAAGATTTTATTTCATTTTAAGAAAAATGAAAATTGAGTCATTTGGCTTTCCAAAAATATTCTCTTGTTTTAAAAGAGAATTAGAAAATGTCTCAAAAAGAATGTTTTAGAGGGAGCTCCTGTTTAGAGGGAGTCGAATAATTTAAAATTCTAAAATTTTGAGAAATTGATCCGACCTTTAGAAAATGATAAGAAATTGTCTTTAATGATCCTAGCACATAAAAATAGTATATCAAAACCCAACAAGATCATGGTTTGACGTGTAGATAGGCTTGATAGATGAGTAAGTGTCAGGGTGATATAAACTAAAATATCCGCTTATGCTAGTGGTTATACATTTATGAAGTGATCGCATATCTCTAATTGAAGTAATATCAATGAACGCAAAAATGCTATTAGTCAGTCACAGACGAGCTTGTTGGTGATTAATCACCATAAAATTATTTATTATTCTGTTATCATATTAAAAAAAGTAGAAAAACTGCAAAGTGCTTTAAAGTATTTAAATTCAACACAAAATGTTGAAAATAACATACAAAAGGAGGTATATTAGAACCACAAAAGGTGGGCAAACAAGTAAGTCCTAAACACCTTAAATGAAGGCATGTAAGTTTGAACTACATGGCAAGTAAGTCCATGGTTCAACCTTTAATGTTTGTAAACATTTGCAAAAAGTTTAAATACTCTCAAATATTTTGATCAATCATTAGGAGGTCAGAATCAATTCGGGGTGATCTGGTGTAAGCCCGAGGTATGATGGAGTCAGTAATTTGTCCGAATAAATGGGGACCATAAGTGTTGTGTCTAATAAATACCGTAACGTATCACTTTAACACCAAAATACTTGTTAAGTTTGAAGTGGACAAAAAATATCTCTACAATCGACTTTGGGTTCTTGGCAAAATAATATTGAAATAGATCTGTGATCTAGAACGTTATTGGTTAATGTGATTCCATAGTACGATCTTTCTCATAAAAATATTTACAGCTTATGTTTATTATTTGAACTTTTCATCAAAATATATATATATATATATATATATATATATATATATATATATATATATTATGTATATATTTCGTAATTTTAAAAATAAGTGAAAATGGAAAAAAGATTTTATGTTTTTATTGTGTTCGTACATATTTTATTAAATCTTGTTTTATTCAAAAACACGTGTTTTGTTGTTAAGGTCGTTCATGCAAAGTTCGTTGGAAACCTGAGACTTAAAAAAACCATTTACAAGTTGAGGGACTGAAAATGGTATTTTATGAAAAGTCAAGATAAAATAAAATTTCAGAGTAATTCCGCTAACACTTCAAACCAAGGGCATGTTTTGTAAAAGAAAATTTTGCTTTGATCCTCGAGACTATCTGTGAACGAATCTTATTCGTTCTAAGTTTTGTGCAGTTGTACAAGGACAGATAGATCAAGGTCAAGTCTGCTTGGATGCACAAACTGAAGTTGCAGATGCTGAAGTGCTTAAAAGAAAACGAGAATGTGAAAGTTGGTGGTTGAACCTAAAAATGAACTGATCATGTTTGAAGATCAATCGAAAGACAAAGAAAAGAAATCAGTCGTCTCAAGAAAGTCAACAAAAGAAATTTAGATGTTGAGCGTCCTGTATCTTATGTTTCAAAAATTTGTTGTTACCGATCATTACCATAAAATAAGATTGAAATTCAAGTCTACAAGAATGGAAAATAAAAAATTATCCAAAATCTAATCTCGATCATACTCTTCGATCAAGATAAGTACTAAATTTCAAGAAATAAAGACGAAGCAAAGAACTTGATGAAGGAGCCTCGACATACTCAATCCTAGAGGGAGATTGTGGGGATAATGTTCTATATTATTGTTAGGATTGTGTATGTCTTTCAGTTTGCTTATAGTCGGTTTATTATGTACTCGGTACGTTTATTTTGTACAGTAAAAGCCGATTGGGTAAGCCCACATGGACCCATGAAATGAAAACCTAGGAGAAATGGGGACCCTATAAACGTGTCACTTTCACCCATTTCTCCCAACAATTCACTTTTCAATTTCTCTCTCCACAAAACTTCTCTTTTTCTTTTTTTCTATTTTTGCAAGACTAAGATCCGAGATCCGAGTATTGTAAAGTTGTTTGATCCCGTGTCTAGGACATAAGCATCTTGTTGGCTTTTGATCTACTTGATGTAGATTGTCGCGGTCTAATAATAAAAAATTATTTTAAGGACTTAAATACCTATACGAGTGTGGGTAAGTAAGGTCGTCTTCTCATGGAATCAAAGGAAAGTGCAAGTCAATTTCACTATTTGAACTAGTTAATTAATTATTCTAAGCGGGCAGTCGATGTCAAGCAGTTTTAAAGATTAATATTAAAGCAACACGATTACTTATGAATTTGCAAACAATAATAATGAAAGGAATTCACTCTAGGTTCGGGTAATGTGTATTCAACTTCGCATATTCAACTGACTTGATTGTGCAGTAATTACTAGACCTGTTAGTTTGATTGTGATGACAAACGATGCTTAACCGAATTGTTAACACAATTGAACTTAGTCTACCTAATTACCATTTTATGTTATGAAGACCAATTAGATTGCAATAACCGATGATTACTAGTTCAATGACCCAAGAGACTAACCCTAAATGTTGATGGACGCAAACAAACAAGTGATGCGATAATCAATAATCAAGCACACAAACTGTTTAAACAATTAAAGCAATAATCTAGCATGATCAAACCATAAACTTAATCAAACTCTTAAAACATGAGGCACAATGAATCTGGTCTGAAGTTTAAATACACATACCCTAGCCTAGAATGAACATGGAAACATAGCCGATCATCAGCATATCGTTGAAAATCAACTTACCTTGAAGAACATACGATCAATTGTTGTATCGGAAGCTTCGGGATTATGGAAATTCATCCTAGGGTTCTTTTTTAGCCTCTGGAAGTAGTGGTACGACGAATGGGGGGGGGGTTAAATTAGTTTATATAATGATTAGGGTTAATTTTCTTCATTTTAAGGGGGTTAGCGTTGCGCGAACGGGTAATGGACCTGTCCTTCGCGTAATGCGAAGGAAAAAATAGTCAGGGTCCGATTTGGGATGGTTCGCATCGCGCCAACCAGATCTCCTTCGCGTCGCGCGAAGGTCAACAGAAACAGCTAAATTATTTTCTTTTCTTTAATTCTGCATCATGAAGCGTGCCATCCCAATCCCGCACTTCTAAGACTTCATTCCAAGCTCGTAAATCAACCCATTAAGCATCCATATCGTCCAATGCCCTGAAACACGTAAATATGCTTGAAGTATCAATGTTTGTTCGTTTATTTAACTAATTCTAACTACTTAATATAATATTATACATAACTTTTACCCAACCATCACATCCCCACATTTATCCTTTTTCGTCCTGAAAAATACTTTGCAATGGAATCAGAATCAGAGACTGTCTTTACAAAATACTTTTTGATTTTTTTAATTAAGCACAAAGAACACAAAAACCGGGATTGCCGATATTGTTGTCCACTTAAACCCATAACCTAATACTTACCGAGTAAAATATGGTGTGACAATTTTATTAGTTCATATGATTAAAATGGAACCCACACTTTCAAAGCTCTGAAGCCGCCTTACCATGCTTCACTATGGTTTTGCCGAACAAGACCACCGCAACTTGACTTAAACCTTGAGATTAGATTTTCAAAATTTTGCACAATTTGTAAAGTTTTTAAGCCCTTATGTAATAGCTAAGACAATCAAATTAAAGTCTACCAGAATGGCTATCAGATTCAATTAAGGTGCAATTAAGTAACTATCTAGCAAATTGTCCCCACTACATGACATACCCCCGTTATCAAACAACACCCCAATGTCCATCTCCACAGGTGAGTATGCACGAATTCATTTGTAGGGCTTACATATGACATGTCCCTTGTGGTCCGTTTCTTAATGTTAATAGGACGCGAGCAAGGGGACCCCATATGACTAAAAGTATGGATGATCAAGTCAGTAGTGTATTTGTACTTTTTAAAACACGTGATGATCATGTTTAATAACTTATATTTGGCAGATAAACTGCGGGTTTGCTCTTTTTAAGCTTTTTTAATATCCATAAATCCACTTAGGAGATATGAATACCTAGATGATACCGCATAAAGATCCATGGTCTCCGGACCCCAGAGCATCCTATCAATACAGGATTTAAGGTTATAAAACCATACGCCTATGAAGCGTTAACCACTTAAACTACAAGTATTTTTATTTATGTTTATATCACAAACCATCTAGCATACTCTAATGTTAAGCCTATCCAAGCATTGTTCAATAGTCTATTCATATTTAAAATTTTATTTTGGTGATCAAATCAAACAAAAAGTTTGAGTATGGCCCGATCTTTCATTCCAGTCCTTACACATGCTTAGCTAAACAAACAAAACCCGATGGTGTTTCCCACTAAAAATCAAGCAATTTTTGAGGTTCAATTAAGTCAACAACCAAACCATCCTTTCATTCTTAAAGTTGAGCCTACCGACACAACCAAAATTAAGTGTGTTCCTATTTTTTGTTATCTCATATATATAATAATTTTGAAAAAAAATCCCCAATTTTTCTATCCTTTTCCATTTTGCAAAAATTATTAATTCAAGAGACATTTAAACATTTTTACTTTCTTTCATTTTCTCCCCCATCCCCACACTTGAGGCAAACATTGTCCTTAATGCTTAAAATTTAGCATTCAAAAGAACATTAATAGGGACAGGGTTAAAATTTCTTCTTGATTAATTTTAAAACCGGGCTTAATGTGATGGTCCTATCTTACTAAACACTTATACAATTACACTCTTAACACAAAAACTAGAAAAACAAAAAAGATTATGAACACGAAATCACCTGATAAGAAAATAAATCACTCATGTGCAACTCTCGTTCTCTCAGTGAACCTGTCTCCTCGACTCTCAAAACAATATCTGCAACTCTCAAAAATGTAGAAGCATGCTTCTCACAATTAATAGAATAGTCCTTTTAACCATTTGCAAAACTGTTAATTTAAATTACCAAACCAAGTTAAATAAATTTCATAATCAAATTTTATATACTACTAAAAATGATAAAAGACCTAACTCACTTTTGTTGGAATCACGATTGCATATAGCGTATGCAACAAGCCCTTTAAACCCCCCGGTAGCCCAGGTGGACGAGTATGGTCTCCTAAGGGTTTATAGTGAACTACACTCACAAAGTTCAAATACATCACAAATATACAAACAACCAGCAACAGATATAAAAGTCACAAATTGATTACCCAACCGATGCCCCCAGTTGTTTTCCCTTATCAATAGCATAATAATAATAATAATAATAATAATAATAATAATAATAATAATAATAATAATAATAATAATAATAATAATAATAATATCAGTACAGACCATAAGATGATAAAAAAAATTAAGGAAAAAATGAAAGATAAACCCAAAATATCGGTTGTGGCTGCTACTACCATCATCATCTACTCATTATCACCGACATCACCGGCTCCAGAACCTCCATCCTCATAATAACCTGGACCAACATCACCTGCACCACCCGTGTAAGACACCGAATCCCGAGAATCCTACAGTTGGTAATCATATCCAAACTTCACAAAAATTTAAAACCAAACCAATTCATCTTATTAAAATCATTTCAGAGTACTAAATAGTGGAATAAGGAATATCAAATTTCTCAAAACCAGGAAAATGTGATTTTAAACCAAAGGCAAGTCATTTATTTTAAAACCTGTTCAGAATATAAATCAGCGGAAAAGTCATAATTGATCAAACAAGTTCCCAAAACCCGGGAGTTATGCCCAAAAACCAAATCTAAATGTATTTAAATAAAATTGAAAAGAACAATGTTCATCAATGAAACTTTCCGACTAGATATGCCTTCAACCGTCCAAGTAGTCTCGAGCACGTCCAAGCGGTAAGCATCCTCCTCTAAACCTGAAACTTACACTAACATACACATAAAGTCAGCTTGAGCTGAGTGAGTTCAAGTTTTAATAATTGACATTTAAATAAATCATTCCAAGAGTATAAATATAAAAATGGGATCTGGAGTTTGGCCATAATAAACAATAAGTAGTCCTACTTATATATCTATACAATTATATCCCTATGCTTAACATCCAATTAATAACATCAGGGTCAAGCACACGTACAACCCAAACACGTAATATCCAAGTAGTAACATACGGGTCGAGCACACATACAACCCAAACATGTATCATTCCATCCGATGGTGATCATGCCACACGAGCCTCCCCCCTTATGGGCTTTTCAGGGCCCGTCACAGGATTTAAGAACCTGAGTAGTATAGTTTGGCCCGGCCAAGGTCATCATCCATCCGCATGCAAACACAAAGTAGGCATATGCAACATCCTTAGTCGATAGCGACTAATTAACATCGGCAATTATTGGCCATAAAGTAGCGCATGTATAAACATGCATGTGTGTGTGTGTGTGTGTGTGTGTGTGTATCATAATAAAAGTGAGCCTATGGTCATAAAGTAGCCCAAGCGTATACATACATAAATATCATCTCAAGTCATGCTATGATACAAATAAGCCCATATCCTTGAGCCTAAGCCATAAGTAATATATATAACCTTGAGGAATATATGTATATATGACCATAAACGAGTCTCAAATATCCTAAGGCATAGAATATAATTCACACATATTTTCATGAACCCACAAACACAAGTAAGGCCAAGTAATACCATCCAATTAGTTTAAACGAGTAAAACCGGGTAAAATTGTAATATGGTGTGTATGCTAGCCCAAAACGTGAAAAGAGTGAAAAGGGGCATCATGAACTCACCTGACACGAGGCACAAAATCACCATGAGCTAGAGAACCCCTAAGTATCCCCACAACTCAAACGCCTGTCGGTTTACATACAATCATTACTAATGATACCGAAAGCACTCGTTTATCCTACGAGGCGTTCAAACATGGTTCGAGTTACCTAAAGCCTCGACCTCACCAAGTTCAATTATAACAGCCCCCGATATTTATCAAAACCACCTTTAGGTAGTCCTGAGAATAAGGAATTCCCAAAATACCCCCGGAAGTTGCTAGTTGAACGAATATGCGCGTTTATGAGTCGCTTAGCACTTAACAACCAACTCAGCCCCTTGTGGACCAAAATTAATAAAATCACAGCCAACAAGTCCACACGACACTACACGAGTTAGATGGGTCGGTAATTCGCAATCACAACGCACAAACTACCAATAAACGCGAATTTGCGTTGTACCGACCCGTTTGAGTAACCGACAACCAATTCAGCTCCAATAATTAAAAAAAATAGTTTTTCAAAGCCAACCAATCATACTGAGGCTACAGCATTTGATTTGGTTGTTAATTCACTCAAACAACGCGCTAGACACAACAATTAGCAAACTAGACAACCGGAACCTAGTTTTCACAATATAAACAATTGACCAATCTAACGAATGCCAAAACTCATGATACTAAAGTATGATATAAATGACATACCTAGGAAGATGATAGAGCAATAACTTCAATTAAAAAAGCCCCGAAAGGACCTCAACTGGTCAGCCACCGGTTAAGTCCTAAACCGAAAGAATTGATCAGTGTCGAGAATAAGGAGCAGATTTTAGCATGCAAAAGTGTATTTTATTACATAGGAAAATCATAGGAATAAATTAATAAATATTTACCAGAGTTGTATAAATGTCTTGGGTATCTAAAAATATTTTTGTTATACTTTTCCAATTCACAAAAAAAAAACAATTTCTCCAACACAGAAAGGTACGTGCAGATATTTCAGTGCGCAACAAAATGGTTTTATTTTTATAAAAATCATTACCAAACCAAATTAAAGGATTCCAATTGGGTTTGATTCCTAACTCAAAATATTGAGTTCCAGAAGTGGAACCAACTAATTTGGACTTGTTGAAAAAGTGTTATGATGTCGGGAAGACAGACAAGAATCCGTCATCCCGCACCAGCTTTGGCACTCGATCTTATAAGATCATAAAAACCATTCAAATCTCGTCCAAAAATTACATATTATACCTTTTTGAAAACTAGACTCAAAGTATAACATCAAAAAATAAGAATCGATCAAAAACAATAATATTTCATCGAGTTACAGACCGAGCAATAAACGAGTACGAATCTGTCAGAAATTGTTATAATCAAAACTCAACCCTAACATGATCAACAAGGGTTTAATGGTGAAAAAGACTTGTATTAAGGTAGGACTGACCTTGAATTAGACCCGGGAGGCCGGAGAATGGCTGGAACCTGCAAGAAAATCGAGGAGGAGACCCCCTATGGCTGCCGATCGGAAATTAGGATGAGGGAAACAAGTTAGGGTTTATGTTATAAAAATTTTACATCTAGGCCCTTCAACTTATAAATTATGATGTCATGGATTAATCGTTAAATAAATAGGCTTACAAGAAAGACAAAGACGTCCCCGAGGAAGTCCAGATCGAGTCTTGGTAAAAATATAAACTCTACAACTCATAGATCCTTTTAACGAAAATTTGCGGGCGTTACAACCCACCCCATAAGGCGGCCTCAACGAAGCTGGCAACGAAATCTACCAATGATCAAACATCGTCCAAAAATACCCTCTCGTCTCATCCTAATAATCTCAGAACTCATCATGATAACCCCGTAACTCGTCATGCATCACAAACTGCCTCTCAAAAACATATTCTAAAGTCACTAGCTATGGCTGTGTCTGAGGTGGTGGCTGTCTTGGCTGCCTCGACTAAGGTGGACGTGGTTGAGCAGGTGGCCTCTCCACACGCTGCCTATGGCCTCTCCCACAATCCACCGGATATCTTCCAAACCACCTCGACCCATCGAAGATAACAGTAACATGGCCATATTCACATCAATCCCACCAACCGTCCCAAGAAAACACAGCAGATCAAGGTTACTACACTTATCATGGCCCGACTGCCGGCCAATGATGGTGGATGCGATAACTCTATGAATATACCTATGGACGGGATCATGAATAGCAGATGAAACAACATTACTCGAATGTGGCCCCTCAATAATGGTACTCCGGAACTGTCCCAGATCAGCTGATGAAATCCGATATCTACGAGTACTAGAAGTAACTCCTAGTATACTCTCACGAAAAGCTTGTGTATGCACTTCCACCTTAGTATAAAACCTAGCTACAACAGCAAAACGAGGCATAGTCATCTTAAAAATCTGTCTAATAAGAGAAAACGAGACTGCATGTGGCTCATCAAAATCAGCAAACTTATGCTGAAAAGTAGCATAAAACTCATGCATCAACTCCTCGTACTGAATCTCCTCAAACCTCAAACACATCATCCAACATGGGCCTAAATAATCTTGAATCCGCTCAATCTGCTCAAGCATGTCTAACCACTCCCAGTCAAATGTCCTATGGCGCAACAACCCCACATCAACAATACGATCATAGATCTCCCGCTCAGGTGTTTACATACTAAACCTCATAATGATATGCGGGAAATTCTCGCCTCCATTAATATCCTCAACAGCTAGTCCCTCGACTGGTATCTCGGGCACCTCATAATGGATAGGCATCCTCGAGTACTGCTGAGTAGTAAAATGGAAGCCCTTTTATTGCTTCAGCCTCTTCCTCCGAGTAGGCCCTACGTCACCAGGATCCTGTGACATCTGCAATTAAATTCACATAATCAGTTCATGTTACTAATAACCTTGGGCGAAAACCGTATAGCATTTCGGTCACGATTGTTCCCACTAATAAAATAAAATACACAAAACTAAAAAGAAAATAAACAAAACTAAAAATGTCGGGACCGTTGTTTTGGTCAAAAATTAACAAGTGTGATTTTACAACAAAGTTAGTAAAATGGGACTAGGTGCTTATAGATATGGCTTGAACACAGAGATTTGTTGCGAGGAAAAAACTCGTTATCCGAAGGATAACAAGAAAAAAACCCCGGGTGGCGGTGAAAACTATCACCACCGGTTTATTAATAATCAAAAGTGGTTACAAGGGTGGAGCTAAAACTTGATCGTGATTACAGAGAAAGCGAGTACTAGTAAGTCTCGAGTGTCTAGTGCGTGTTTCGATCAAAGTTTGTAGCTCTATTTATAATGAAAAGAGTCTAACAACTATTGCCTATAATTATGGAAATGCTAGACCCAATCCAATTAGCCGTTAATCATTCAATCTAACACGTTTTCCTTATCGGTCACGTTCCAATAACAACAAGTGCGAGTCTTCGGGAGTTAATAGCAACGGTCTTTGACCTGGTAAACAAGGAAAGTAACAAACAACATGTTAGTTATATAACATAATTAGGATACCTGTTTCCTTGGATGATACCACATCTTAGATTTGTTCTGAATATAATGTTTGCTGAGGATACTGAAAATCCGAGCCCCAACAATTGTCCCCAAATTTAATAGCTATAGATATGGTTTACAGGTGTAAAATTTTTGAATTTTGAATTTTGAATCTTCGCATGCGTGGTGGATTGTTGATGCACGTGTCATCTGTCCGTCCTTTGAGGAAACTCTAGGCCGTCCTTATAATCACTTGGATAAATAACATTTTCAGTCACTTGTTCTTCCATCCAGGTATCTTTTCTTACTTTCTCTCCTTTATCTTCTGGAAACTATGAGTCCGAAGCTTTGTGATTCTGGTATTGAAGATTTCGTTTCCCAAAATCTTCTTGCCAATCCCGTGAATGAGATATGCACCTTCAATAACAATGATATCGCAAGCTTACAGTCCCGAGGTTGTTTCCCTCCGGGAGCCATTTTCCGACCCTTTGATCCGGCCGTCTTATCTGACCTTGTCTCTAAGACCTGGGTTTGCGTTCCGTTTTTGCCGTTTAAAATAGGCTTTTCCTATCCATTTCCTGCTTTTCTACCGAGTTCCTTATCAGAACCGGTCTCAGTTTTGCCCAAACCATGCCTATGGTTTGGAGGACCTTGTTCGTTTTGGAGAGGTAAATTGCTGATCATGCCCTTGATTTTACCCTTTCAGAGTTTGCTTCTGTATATGACCTTCGCAGCCATGGATCTTCAAGATATCTTCTTAAAACCAAATCCGGCCAAACCCCGCTCGTTTTGAGAAACACACAGAATAACAACCAGTGGAAGAGATAGTTTTTCTTTGTTATGAGAGATTCTCTCCCACAGCCTGATACTCTTCCTTATCTCTGGGTTTCCAAAAGTAGGATACTTTATCTTGAAGATATACATTGATATCTTTGTAACTGATATTTTGTTTTTTGCAGCTTTGAAGTTCTTCGAGGATAAGCTTGCCTCTTTCTTTCTTATTGAAGAGGAAGAGATGACATTTTATTTCCAGTCAGGCCTTCAAGAACCATCTCCGTCGGCGAGCTCCGTTATGTTTGGTAAGAAATATTGAGATATTAGTAGGAATTTTAAGGAGCAAAGATACTAACCTGTATATTTGTAGGAAAGTCTGCTCCTGCTTTTGCTCTTGACGATATTGATAGTATGGTATCCACCTGAAGCACTATCAAGAAGGAACCCGTTCCTAGCTCTATCCCTCATCCAGAAGGCAGCTGAGCGAAAGGTTCTAAGAAACGGAAGAGTCAAGAGACCAGTGACTCCATTCCTGTGCATGACAGTGATCTCCATGATGCTATGAGTAAGACTCAACAGGTATCTTTCCTTTTCGTCACGATTTCCCATATCCTGAGGATAATATATATTGAGGATTCCTTATCCTTGTAGGGCCTTGAGTTTCTTTCCTCCTGGTTTACCGCCATGAGCCTTGAACTTCATGAAGCCCAGACCCGTATTTCTGAATTGGTGAAGATAGGGACCACAAAGACTAGTCTTCTTAACAAAAAGATCAAAGAGTTGGATAACGTGAAACAAGAGCTATCAGTGGCCAAGAAGGAGCTGATTCACCAGGAAGCGGAGTGCTTGGTAAAGGTCCACGAGCCTATGGAGGGGGCTAAGAAGTCGGCTGTTGTCTCTGTATTCCAGTCCCGGCTCAGGATGGCTAAAGAAGCAAAGGATGCTGATCTGGATACTCCCTTTTGAGACGTAGCTGGTAGGGAGAGGGTCTTGGCTGAGCTTAATGGGGAAACTATGGAGGAAGCTGGTCCGAGTGGAGCAGAGAAGGCTGCGGAGGAGGCTATGGAGGTGGCGATCAAGGACGCGGTGAAGGCGGTTGGTGATGCCGACCAATTGGGCAGTGATGGCGGTAAAGAAAAAGCTTGAGCCCAATTTCTTATGTGTTTGTGTTTGTTATGATGGGTTGTAATGGTTTGTCGAACAATTTTCATTTTCCTGTCTTGAACAGTATTATGTTTAGGATATTAGGATACATGGGTGGAGGGATCTTGACTTTACAAGACGAAGCCTATGTTATCTTGACTTTTGGACATCTGGCAATATTCGGGTGGAGGGATCTTGGCTTTTCAAGACGAAACCCAGGTGTTGCCTTTTTAATTTCCTGCACTTATGATTAGTAATAATATAATCTTTTGGCTTTAACCATTGTGTTCAGTAACTTGTAAGTTTTAGTTGTAATATTACATGTCTTTAATTTTCTGAAACAAGTTACTTCGAGGATAATGTACCCTGAAAACATGCTCCTTGAATATTTTAAGGATTATAGTTCCAGAAAATATATCTTTAAGACTTCTCATTAAAATATCCTGGGGATCATATATCTTGAACATAAAACATTTTAAAGATTATATATTTTTAGAAAACATAATCAAAAGACTTATTAGGAATTGAAATAAAATATCTTAAGGATAATATATCCTTATGCCTTGTGTGAGTTATCACAATCAAACCAAAAGATCAAACCTTGAAATATAAATTGTGTAATTAAAGAGTACCTTTGTGGAGATCATTTATAAATTGATTTAGCTTACATATGATGTCCCCAACTGTTGATCTTTTTGAGTATCATGCTTCTGGAATTTTTCTAAGTTAAGAACAACCTTATAATATTTCTACATGTAGTGATTTGTCCAATCTTCGTTCTGTCAAAACAAAGTTAAATAACCCTGGCGATAAAGCCCATTTACTAGTGTCAAGGCCATTATACTGGCAATAAAGTCTTTTCACTGGCGACTAGGCCTTGACTTGGGAGACATGAAAATGTCTAAGCTTGAGATAACACTGGGGAAAGTCCCAAACGTACGTGCATGTCAATGCCAAAACTTGAGATAACATGAAAATGTTATAAACCTTAGATAACATGAAAATGTTATAAACCGTATGTGTGACACTTCTGCCGCTTATCTTAAGGATTCGGTATATAGCCACAACAAACGGATTATCAGCTGGTCTGGTCCGCCTGCCTCGAACTATATCTGAATCATCATGTGCTCCAGGCGTTCGTTGGAAAGGTGAAGACCTTTAAACCTTAGAAGATATCCAGGATATCTTAGTCGTGCGCTCCAGGCGTTCGTTGGAAAGGTGAAGACCTGTAAACCTTAGAAGATATCAGGGATATCTTATTCGTGTGTGAGGTGATCAGCCTCTGACTGTTGTGAAGATAACATATCCTTGGGATAACTGCAAAACACTAAGTTCTTGATGAGGGGTGGGTGTTAGCCTGGCTAACACCCCTCCGATGCTTAAGTCAGTAAACTTGATTTAGAGAGAATAAAATTTTAAATATGTGAAAACGAAAAATTAAACAAGGGAACATACCTTTATTCTAAAATGTTGAGGATACGAACATACCAGTCAAGGATACTAGCAAAAATATGCCTTAAGATGGATAGCATTCCAGGCTCTTGGTATAGGAACACCTTCCATATTGGTTAACCTGTAGGCCCCTTTTCCAGCTTCAGCTTCAATCAAATAAGGGCCTTCCCACTTAGGAGCTAGCCTTCCATCTGCTGGGTTAGTGGTATTCTGAAATGCCTTTCTTAACACCATATCTCCTACTTGGAATCTTCTAATCTGAATATTCTTGTTGTAGGACTTGGCTATCCTTTGTTGGTATGCTGCCATTCTGACCTTAGCAAGATCTCTGAGTTCATCAACAGTGTCAAGGTCTTCAGTGAGGCATTGGTTGTTGGACTCAGTATATTGGATGCTGGTTCTTACTGTGGAGATGACCATCTTCGTAAGGATAACCGCTTCGTCCCCAAACACCAAGGAGAAAGGTGTTTGTCCCATTGCATTTTTTGAAGTGGTTCTATCAGCCCAAAGAACAAATGGTAATTCTTCAGCCCATTTTCCCTTCTTGGATCCAAATTTCTTCTTCAAATTGTTGATGATGATCTTGTTACTGGACTCTGCTTGACCATTAGCTTGAGGGTGTACTTGAGTTGAAGTCACCATCTTGATTCCTCAACTTTCACAAAATTTGGTTGTTCTACTACCGATGAAATGTGGTGATCATTGTCACAAACAATCTCTACCGGGATACCAAATCTTGTCAGAATATTGCGTTTAATGAATGAGATCACATCCTCTTCTTTAACTTGGACAAATGCCTCTTCTTCGATCCACTTGGAGAAGTAATCTATCATGGCCAGCATAAAGACCTTTCCACCAGGAGCCTTGGGCAGCTTTCCCACAATATCCATTCCCCATTTCATAAATGGCCACGGGGATATGATAGGATATATTGGTTCAGCTGGTTGATGCAAGATGTTGCTGTGTCTTTGACAAGCATCACACTTTCTGGAGAAGTTCATTGCGTCCTTCTTCATTGTTTGCCAGAAGTAACATGTCCTTAGTATCTTGGATACTAAGGCTCTGCCTCCAGTGTGGTTTCCACAGTCCCCTTCATGTATATCTTTAAGGACTTCTTGTGCTTCTTGATATTCCAAGCACCTCAAGTATGGACATGCAAGTGACTTTCTATACAAAACATCATTTAGGATAATATACTGGGTTACCTTCATTCGAAAAGCTCTTGGATTTTCTCCTTCTGGGATCTTGTTATCCTGAAGATACCGTATTATAGGATGGGTATATGTATGATGGGTATCTTGATGTCATCAGGTATCTTGAGAGCTGATGCTAAATTTTCCAAAGCATCTGCTTCAATGTTTTCTTCTCTTGGTACCTGTACTATATCAAATATTTCGAAACACATAGCTAATTTCTTAACTATTTCTAAATATTTTGCTAAGTTTTCTGCATTCACTGTATAAGAGCCATTAAAATGGTTAGTTAATATCAAAGAACAAACATAAACTTGAAGAAACTTGTCCTTCATTTCCTTCGCTAATTGTAAACCAGCTATTAAGGCTTCATATTTAGCCTCGTTATTAGTAGTCTGAAATTCACAAGATATAGATAGAGGTATTATGTTCCCCTGTGGCGATTTTAGCAGGATACCTAGACCTATTCCTCTTATTGGAGGCACCATCGGTATGCAAAGTCCAACTCTCCTTGATCTCCAGTTGTTGAACTTCCTTTTCTACTTCCTCAAGTATATCCTGGCAAAAATCAGCCAAAAAGTCGGCAAGTGCATGAGATTTGATGGTTGTCCTTGGTTCATACAAAATATCATATGCACTAAGTTTCACAGCCCACTTTTCCATCCTACCTGACATTTCTGGTTTTCTCAAAACAGCTTTAATAGGATAATTAGTTTTTACATGAATAACATGAGTTTCAAAATAGTGTCTCAATTTTGTAGAAGCCATTATAAATGCTAAAATTAATTTTTCAAGATAAGAATACCTGGATTCAGCATCTAGTAGACTTTTACTTACATAATATATCGGATGTTGTTGACCTTCATGATCTTTGACTAAGACAGCACTTATTGCACTTCCGGAGACAGCTAAGTATAAGGATAATGGTTCACCATCAACAGGCTTCATCAAGAGTGGTGTTGAGGATAAGTATTCCTTCAAGGATACCAATGCCCTTTCTTGCTTTTCTCCCCATTCAAATTTTTAATTCTTCCTCAAGATATCATAGAAGTCTTTACACTTCTCTAAAGATCTTGAGATGAATTTGTTGAGAGCTGCTATTCTTCTGGTCAATCTTTGGACATCTTTAACATTTCTTGGTGATTTGATATACAAGATAGCCTTGATCTGCTCAGGGCTTGCTTCTATTCCTCTCTTGGTGACCATGTATCCAAGAAACTTTTCTGCTTTGACACCGAAATAACACTTGGCTGGATTTAGCTTCATGTTATACTCATCCAGGATGTCAAATGCTGTTGCCAAGTCTTTGAGATAATCCTCAGCCTTTCTTGACTTTACCACCATGTCGTCTATGTACACTTCCATTGTGTCCCCCCAGTTGGTCTTTGAACATCATGTTGACTAGCCTCTAGTATGTTACACCTACATTTTTTTAGTCCAAAAGGCATTGCAGTATAACAATATACCTATGGGAGTCATGAAGGCTGTATTTTCTTCATCTGAAGGCTCCATTTGAATTTGTTGAAATCCTGAGGATGCATCCATGAAGGTTAGCAGCTCGTGGCCAGCAGTTGCATCCACCATTGAGTCAATGTGTGGGACTGGGAATCGGTCTTTTGGACAGGCCTTGTTCAGGTCTGTGAAGTCCACACACATTCTCCACTTTCCATTTTTCTTCTAGACAACAACCAGATTGGCCAACCATCTAGGATATTGGACCTCTCTTATCATCTTGGTTTTGAGTAGCTTCTACACTTCTTCTTGTATGATAGTGTTTCTCTCAGGAGCAAACTTCCTGCGCTTTTGATGTACCGGCCTGAAAGATTTATCTATACCAAGTTTATGAGTAATTATATATTTAGAGATACATGTCATATCTTCATGTCTCCAAACGAAGGTAGAAGCTCTTTTCTTTAGGAAGGATATCACCTCCATCTCAATATCCTCAGGAATACTTGATCCTAATTATACTTTGATTTCATTATCCTGAGGATCCAAAGATACTTCCTTTACATCCTGCTCTCTTGCCTGCAAGACCTTCCCTGGTTGTTTCTGTAATTGCTATGCTTGAGTAGGCTTTGTAGTTCATTTCATCAAAGAAGCATAACATTCCTTGGCATCTTGTTGATCGCTTTCAATCTTGATGACTCCCCAAGGACTTGAGAGTTTTACACATTTATGATAAGTTGAGGGTACTACTTTCATGCTGTGGATCCAGGGCCTGCCTAATATCACATTACAACAAGATAATGAGTCAATAACACAAAATTTTTGCAAAGAGTTAGTTCCCTCAATATATATTGGAAGTTTGATTTCTCCCAAAGTATTCTTGGTCTTGCCACTGAACCCTACGAGAATTGAGGATTTCGGGATAATCTCCGTTTCTAGGATATCCATCTTCTTCAACGCAACCATTTGGATAATGTTCATAGAGCTTCCTCCATCAACGAGTATCCTGCGCACAAAACAGTTAGCTATACATAAAGTGATTACCAAACCATTATGGTTAGGATCCACAAGATCACATCGATCCTCCTCATCGAAGGATATGATTCTTTGAGTTGTCAGAGTGGAAGTTCGGAGAGGTCTTTCTCTGTTGTCCATCTTTGTTTCTTTGGAACGCTTCTTAGCTGCTGAATATGAGGTTCCACAGTTGTCGGATCCTCCTGAGATAAAGGATACAACCTTAGCTCCGGGTGGAGGAGAAGGTGCCCTTTCAGGTATCTTGACAGGATCCTGACTTTTGTTCTTGTTCCTTCCAAACAGTTCCATCAGGTATCCTTTGCTGAGAAGGAATCCTATTTCTTTCCGAAGCGCTATGCAATCTTCAGTGCGATGGCCAAAGTCTTCATGGAATGCACACCATTTGGACTTGTCTTTGATGGATCCGGGCTTTTCATTTTTCTTAGGCCATCTGGCCTTGTCACCTAAATCCTACATGGCACATATCACACCACCAATATCAATATTAAAACAATATTCAGAGATTTTAGGATACTCTTCATCATCTTCATCTTCTTCCACAGCATTTATCCTGGGATTATCCTGCTTTGAATAAGGCTTGGGCCTGGAGAATTTCTGTGGAGAATCTGACTTCCTTTTGGTGGACTCATACTTCGGGATAGCCAAGTTTCCATGAGCCTTCTTGTCATCCTCTAGCCGAATGTATCTTAACGCCCTGTTTCTAACTTCATCAAGATTGCTGCATGGAATCATGACAAGATCATCATAGAAAGGAGAATCCTTCCTTAATCCCATCTTGAAGGCTTCAACAGCAGCTGCCATGTCAAGGTTGGGGATTTCCAAAGCTTCCCTGCTAAATCTGGTAATGTAAGCCCTTAAGGATTCATTGTTATGCTGAACAATTCTGTATAAGTCACCTGTCATTTTCTCAAAAGACGTGCAACAAGAAAATTGATTATTGAACAAGTTAATCAAATGAGAAAATGAAGTAATAGTGTTGGAAGGAATACTCAATGACCATTTGAGGGCTGGCCCCGTCAATGTTGAACCGAATCCTTTGCATAAGCAAGCTTCTTTGATGTCAATGGGAATGGGGTTGATCTCCATCCTTTCTCTATACTGAGCTACGTGTTCTTCAGGATCTGTTGTTCCATCGTACAGCTTCATGCTGGGAGTTTGGAACTTCTTGGGGATTTCCATGTCACATATAGGTCAAGTGAACCTGGATAACTATGGCTACCTGCGGGGACTTCAACTATGGGATGTATTATCCCTGGGATATTGGAAATCATGTCTTTCATTTTCTGCAATTCCTTTTCTATCTCAGGAAATATCCCCTTATCCAGCACAGATCCACGTTTAGTGTATAAATTTTGCATTAAATAAATTGTTACCGAGATCGTGGCTAGGCGTCTGGTATCCTGAGCCTTGATGACAAATATTTCCATTAATGGTATCCTCAGGATAAGGTGACGCCTGCATTGGGATATCATCCCTGACATGCACTTCAGAGGACTCCATGGGAGATCCTAGAGAGAATACGCCAGCTGGCATGGTTGAACGAGGCTGCATGTTGATGGATTCTGGCCTCGTTGGTCTAGGAAATTCCGAGGATACCGGGAGATAAGTTCCCCCATATCCTGATTGTTGCTGGGACAGAGTCCTTGTTGATTGTGTCCCCAAGGATCCGGGATTCTGAAGGATGGATGATTCTGGAGAACCAAAATCAAGAATCCCGGGCATAATTAGAGTAGCCTCCTGCCCTGGCCTCTTTTTGATCCCTTCAATCTTCTTAAATAGCCTTGAGTTGGTCTTTTCTTGCTGCTCCATGTGTGTTTTGGCCTGTTTCATCAAAGCAAAAATGTCATTGTTAGAAATAACCGGGTCTACCCATGTAGAGGATCCCGCGAATGGTGGAAGTTCTCCTCTGGGCTGAGTATTCTTCTTCGGCACTGGTGGAGGTCCTGAGTTGACATTTGAAGCAGCGGTGACCACCGGAACAAAGACTGAACTGGTTTTTGGTTGTGAGGCCATTGTAAAGAGAATGAAAGTGAATGAAATAAACGGATTTCAAAGATTGAAGCACCGTAGCCCCACGGTGGACGCCAAATAGTTTTGGTCAAAAATTGACACGTGTGATTTTACAACCAAATTAGTAAAATAGTACTAGGTGCTTGTAAATATGGCATGAACACAGAGATTTGTTGCGAGGAAAAAACTCGTTATCCTAAGGATAACAAGAAAAAAACCCCGGGCAGTGAAAACTATCACCACCGGTTTATTAATAATCAAAAGTGGTTACAAGGGTGGAGCTAAAACTTGATCGTGATTACAGAGAAAGCGAGTACTAGTAAGTCTCGAGTGTCTAGTGTGTGTTTCGATCAAAGTTTGTAGCTCTATTTATAATGAAAAGAGTCTAACAACTATTGCCTATAATTATGGAAATGCTAGACCCAATCCAATTAGCCGTTAATCATTCAATCTAACACGTTTTCCTTATCGGCCACGTTCTAATAACAGCAAGTGCGGGTCTTCGGGAGTTAATAGCAACGGTCTTTGACCTGGTAAACAAGGAAAGTAACAGACATCGTGTTAGTTATATAACATAATTAGGATACCTGTTACCTTGGAGGATACCGCATCCTAGATTTATTCTGAATAAAATGTTTGCTGAGGATACTGAAAAACCGAGCCCAACAACCGTCAACTAGCTAACAATCCCGAATGACACAAAAAAAAAATAAAAATCTTTTTGGTATTTTTCAAAAATTTTTTTAATCACAAATATAAAATTTTAAGACTAAAAACTTATCTATCCTCAAATATACACATGTAAAGCATTTTACGTTTAAAATTCGTTTCAAACAAACACACTTCCGGTTCGTGTCATTTCAAAACGTCACTATTGAAAAACTTCAACCCACAATATTAGAAAACTTGATTAAACATAATCGGACTACAACCATCTTACGACACCCGAACCAAAACCGGAATGCAACTTGATTACCAAAAACCCGGAAAACCGTCCCCAAAAGCACATAATATTCTTAAAAACAATATACCCATGAAAACATCGCTAGAAAATAATTTCGATGACTCGTACTTCATAAACGTAGCCATCCACCGTCCCCAAAATCCGGTTACAACCGTACCCAAACAAACTCAAAACCGGATAATCCCGAAATCAAAATACCCGATTAACGAATCAACCCCGTCAACCCACAATAAAAAGTTCAAACAGCCACACACTCAAACCTAAAACCGGAATCAAACACCCAAACACTTATGATCAATTTGAAAATCAAAACTTACCACAAACAAGACCCGATTCAAAACGAAATTACCAACGTACCTTGGATCAGAATGAGAGTTATGATGATGGAATGAGAAGGGTGGTAGTGGTGACGGCTCACGGCGGTGGTGATGGTGGTAATGTGGTATATGGTGATGGTGATAAAATGTGGTGATAATGTGTAAAAGATGATGATGAAATCTGATTTTAGATTTGTGGATAATGGCGGTGACCCTATTTTTTTCTGCATTATTGAATCTCCTTCGCGCAGCATGAATAAGCAAATGGGAAGCAGTTCGCGTATCGTGAATTGGCTTAGAACATTCTAGCTTTTGACTACTTCGCGTCACGCGAATAACCTAAAGATCCTTCCTTCACGTAACGCAAAGTAAGCATGCCCCTGGTTGAAATTTTTGTCCTTCGCGTAGCGCGAAAGACCCCCTTAACAACTGGTTTGCATGACGCGAATGGCACATTTGACAGAGGAAAAATGACGATTTTGAATGATCAAAAATTTTCTATCTTTCACGTTTTCTTAGTCATTTTCCCCCGTAACCAACTTTTATCAACCAACAAACAATGGGTACTTACCTGGCACTCCCTTTAGCAACAATATCGCTTACAAGGACCTCTTGACGACAATCAACAACGTTGCGTACCCACACTCGATCTTTGCTTAACAATGCGCATTAGAGGAAAACAATTAAGCATACAAGACTCAAATTACAAAAACAACTTACAAATGCCAGGTTGCCTCCTGGTTAGCGCTGAATTGAATGTCTACAACTCGACATTCTTTGGTTCTTTCAGTTAACCGAATACGTCGGTTCGTCCGCCATGAAACAGACTTCCGACTCATGCATCTCCTTTTTCAAATCCGCATCTTCCAAATACGGCTTCAAGCGAAGCCTATCCATTTTCCTTAAATGTAATCGAAATCTTCCATCTCGACCTCTCCAAACTTTCCAACTCGCTTAATTTGATATGGTCCCGTCCATTTTCTCTTCAGCTTTCCTGGGAAAAGTTTCACTTGCGAGTTATATAACCACACTCGTTGCCCTTCTTCAAACATCTTTCTTCTTAACTTGGCATCATGAACCCTCTTCATATAGTCTTTGTAAACAGATGCACACTCATATGCTTCATCTCTCAACTCTTCCAACTCGCATATATTCAACTTTCTCTATTTACCTGCACACTCATAATCTAGATTAATATTCTTAACCGCCCATAACGCACGATGGGCAAGTTCAATAGGTAAATGACACCCTTTCCAATAAACCAACTGATAAGGGGTGGTTCCAATAGACATATTATAAGCAGTTTGGTAACCCATAAAGCATCATTTAATTTGTTTGACCGATCTTTACGATCGGGTCTTACCATTTTTTGTAAAATCTCTTTTATTTGCCTATTTGAAACCTCCACTTGACCACTCGTTTGAGGGTGAAATGGAGTAGCAATTCGGTGGATTATGCCATACCGTTTAAGTAATTTACCAAAATTAAAGTTTTTGAAATGGGAACCCCCATCGCTAATGATGATGCGGGAACACCAAATCTTGAAAATATGTTTGACTGGACAAATTTACAAACAACGGTATGGTCGTTTGTCTTGGTGGCAATTGTTTCTACCCACTTAGACAGATAATCGACCGCCACCAAGATATACAAATTACCAAAGGAATTTGGGAACAGGCCCATAAAATCAATCCCCCAGACATCAAAGATGTCAACAACTAGGATTGGTTACATGGGCATCTGATCCCTCTTTGAGATGCCAACCATATTTTGGCATCTAACACAATTTCTTACAAACTCTCTTGCATCCTTAAAAATCATGGGCCAA
The DNA here is from genome assembly GCF_021521415.1 of Bidens hawaiensis. Lineage (NCBI taxonomy): Eukaryota > Viridiplantae > Streptophyta > Magnoliopsida > Asterales > Asteraceae > Bidens > Bidens hawaiensis. The sequence goes on along the minus strand of NW_027496906.1, from coordinate 96,937 downwards.
TACAATCCACATGCAAGCACTCGATGCCTTATCTTCTGACTGCTAAAATGCCCTCCACATGCTGATGAATGAGCATGATGCAATACACTTGTCACTTCTTCGTCCGATATGCATCGCCTCATGAGTTGATCTGTGCTAATCTTGAACAAATCCGGATCTTCCCATACATAACGTTTTACCTAAGAGAGGAAATGGTGCTTCTTTTTCTTCGGCCAAAACTCTGGAATTGTATCTGCAACAAGAAAATTAATAGTATCAGCATACCATGGTAAAGTTGAAATAGAAAACAATTGCTCATCCGGAAACGATTCGTTTATGGCCCTTGCATCTTCCTCCTCTTCCTTTTTTCGCACCAATTTGGACAAGTGATCCGCAACCACATTCTCGCTCCTCGTCTTGTCACGGATCTCCACATCAAACTCTTGGAGTAGCAAAATCCATCTGATTAGGCGTGTTTTGGCGTCTTTCTTCTCCATCAAGTACCTAATTGAACTATGATCTAAAAACACAACTTTGCTCCCCTAAATGTAAGATCGAAACCTATCCAACGCATACACTACCGCATGCAACTCTTTTTCCGTTGTGGTGTAATTAATTTGGCCTAACAACAGCCAAAGTTTGCATATATATTAAAAGTTGTCATCTCATGACAAGAAATTTTAACCCAATAAGGGTCAATGTTTGTATTAAAAATGCCCAAATCGTCCTCCATATTAGCATAGCGCACCACCATATGCTTGTATGGGGTATCAGAAGCTATACACGACAATATCGTACTATCCTTGCCTATCAAAGCACGCGTTATAACAATTATAATTAGTTCACAACTTGTACGATAATTGTTCCGATACGATCCCATTATTGGGAAGCTGTTTTTGTTCGGTCTCTTCCGTAGGTAGATATTTGCTCGTTACGAGTTTAATCAGTACGTTATAATGGGAATGCATGTGTATATTCCACCTGACTTCTGAATGTTTGTTAACTAATATGGTAAAATATATTATTTCGCCAGGTCATTCAGTTTTTGTAGGCATGTCGGACTTAATAAAAGTAGTAGTTTACTGGTTGGAGGTAAGTAGGTTCCATTCCAGTCGGGGCACGTCATCATTTCGTGAGCATGAGATTTGTCTCCTATAATAACCAATCGGAATAGCAAAATATAGGGGAGGTTGGAGGTTGTCTTTCATAGATGGTTCGAAGAGTTTGCTAGTTAGGGAGGTTCGTCAGAGTTAGTTGTATTGGTGATACGTAAAGGAAATTACTATTATTAATATTTCTTTTTGAAATATTATTAGTACATTATATGTACTGGTAGTAACGATTGCTCATATTATAATTGAAAACTCAGTTTTGGTAATTATCATATTTAGAATTTGATAAATCGGGCTCATCACTAGGTATTTCCCCTAGGGATTGTGTTTGTTTTTCAAACAACAGAAATCAAAGGATGACCAGAAAATTGTTTAGTTTAGTATCAAAGAAACGAGTACATGAAATAAAGGTTAAACCCATGCTGAGAGGTACTATATGTATATATATATATATTCTTGAAATCATTGTCTATAGAACATGCCTCCAACGTTTCTTTCCCGGGCCTTGCATATTAAGCCCCTTAGTGGTTCCGTCACATCACCAGACTTAGTTAAACTTGTTGAAGCATTCTCATATTCCCACTCACAAGCAACACCGGTTCTTCATATGTCGTAAAGCTACCCGATCCCAACATCTTTCGGTGTAATCGTTAATAAGAAGAAAACGTTACTTGATAGTTTGGATCATCGTAAAGGATATTATTAATTAGTACTGAAATTAAATATTTTATTTGTTACGAACAGGTATAATATTAATTGTAATAAACTATAATATGTATTTTAGTAAAATATAATTTTAATTAATATAGGGATTGGTATTGATCATAACCGATTATAATGTTCGTTTCGATAAGATTCCATAATATCGGTAGTACCATATGTACACGTATCCCTATACCTCGTCTCAGATAAGCACGTATGCACATTTCATATATACTCCACATAACCTTTATGCACGTATGTTGCCATTTTTACCTATCAATATGTTCCGCGACTTCTTCCCGAATTCCCTCGTACAAGCAAGTCTGTTATTACATTCCGGACCATAATAACTCACTTGCCCTTCGAGTTCATCCCGGCATCCATCAGTATCTATCGTTACTCATTATTAACTTTCCCAGTGATAATCGAGCCTACGGTTATATTATATGTATCCTATGGGATAACCTAATTCTTTATAACCAATGGCTCTGATACCAACTTCTGTCACACCCCGTTAAGCGAATTGCGGAAGCGTAAAACGGAAATGCAACAGATACAACTGGTATCAAATACATTGTTCATAAAGAAACATTACTAACTAATTTACAATATATTACATCGTTCTAACATCTTTTACAAACTAGGTGATACAATCAAACCGGTTCTTCAATTACTTTACTTCTAACTCAAATGCCCACGACATCAATCATCAGTCAGACACGTAACGCACAGGAAATTACTTCTCATATCTGATTACCTGAAAAGCATGTTAAAACAGGTCAACTACGAATAGTTGGTGAGTTTCATAAGTTTAACGAAATTAGTTCTGCGTACCACACAGTCATAGTTTGTATGTACGCGCGATATGTATTTACGTTTGTATAAATATGTACAGCCATATCTTTTTGTGTGCATATGCACACATGTAAGTTTATAATATGTATTCGAAATTTCGGTAAAATCGTGATTGTTTGTTAGTACTACCTGTTTCCAATTTCCGTGTTTAACCAATCACTGTGGACCCCCTTCCTCCCACAACGGTTCCACATAAACTCAACCACTGTGGCCCCGCTTCCGCCCACAACGGTTCCGCGTTAACATCAACCACTGTGGTCCCCCTTCCACCCACAATGATTCCACGTAAACTCAAACATTATATAGTGTACACGCAAATAATTAGTATATTCTACACATAGTATTTCCTACGGCTAATCACATAGCATGTATATAGACACATATACACATATAGTACTTATCACGTATCACCAAATACTGTGGCTCCCCATTCGCCCACAATACACATAATCACATTATTTTATTAACATTCATGTCATAATCAAGTTAGTTCGTTTAATAAGTTGCAGCAGAACTTGGCTCATAGGCCATACTCAACTTTAGTTTATAAGTTGTAACAGAACTTGGCTCATAGGCCATACTCAACTTTAGTTTAGTAAGTTGCAGCAGAACTTGGCTCATAGGCCATACTCAACTTTAGTTTATAAGTTGCAGCAGAACTTGGCTCATACGCCATACTCAACTTTAGTTTAGTACTATTGTGGCCCCCCCCTTCCACCCACAATAGCCCCATGGTCATTACAGACCACGTTATTTCCTCAACCTGTTGTGTTTAGCATTATATAGCGTATTTGTATAAACAGGTTGTCACGTATGATTTCATTATGTTTTGGCATTCGTAGTGTTTCCATTTAATATATCAATCACGATAATAATCACCTTTCCTCAGCACGTAGTTGATCATTATGTTTGTAGGAATTTTTCATATATGAAGGTTCAGGTATTTTTCGTTCTGAACCGTTTTCAGATAGATAATGCATATGAACATGCATTTCACCCCAAAAGTTTGTAAACAGTTTGAAAAGAGGGGTCATGAAACTCACGGTTTTGTAGGCACTCAGTGCGAGATCAGCACGGGGTTCGTTTCCCTTGCTATCACTTAGTCCCTATAGTCCATATTATAATAATATTAATATTTTAATATTATTATAATCTCAGTACTAAATTGGGCTGTATAACTAATCTGGGTATAGCTGGAATTCCCAGAAAGTGGCAATAGGCTTAGGTTGTGATGTTGTTCAATGTCTAATACTTAAAACCGAACTTGGCTCAGATTCCCGTTTTCCCAGCTGGGCTAAGTTGTTCGTTTACGCGTTCAGAAAATAGTTATGGGAAAATAAGCTTGGGTAAATGTATTGGTTAATAAAATGATTAAGTTATAAAGAAGGATCACATACTGGGGTCCCGGATTAGCCACGGGGCCCGTTTCCGTTTATTCAGTTTGATTTGAGAAGAAACGCGCACAATCCACCCGGATTGTCCAGATTTCTCATAGAAAAGTTCGTTTTTACTTAATTAATCCGAAAATATGATTTTTGATCACTCTTGGTGTTTTGATATTCCCGAGGTTCGCTAGTCGCGAACTTGCCAGTTTTTATAAAAACTGAATTTGTTTAATCTTTAAATTAGCATAATTAATTAACCGTTAATCATTAAATTATGAAAATTTAACCACTTATCAATTAAAATATGTATATTTTTATAAAAATATTTATGGAATTATTTACTGATTTATTAATTTATAAAAATTCGTTTTGTCAGCTATATTTGGCCTGAAAATCGTCCGTTTACTCCAAACAATTTCCAAAAATTCCACAAAAATTCCTGAATACTCAAATCATGTCCCAAAACAATCTATATCAATTCCAGAATGTAAAAAGCTTGTTCAATATTCTTTTCGGCTCAAATTCGGCTATAAAAATTCGCACAAACGCATATGTACAAAACACCTTTAGACTTCTCCAAATGATCTCAAAATTCAAATGCGATCAAATACATCAAATATGAGTTCCCAGAAAAATTTCATAATTTTTGAAGTATTTTAGCTATTTTTCTCAAATAAACGTCCCAATTCGGTAATAAATTCGCCAAATATTCTCGGATGGTCGAAAAATTACCAAATTTGAACAGGGACTTATTGACATGGTCCCTGATATCCCTAAAAAAGTTCAAGTCCTGAAAATATGCACATCACAACCTTAAACTAAATAGCCCGTAAGCGAGTGTTTCGGTATTACCTTAGCGGGTTTGGCTCCTTTCCGACTTTTTAATCAAGTTTTCAGGTTCTTGTGCTTCTAAGCAAGCTAGGTACAAGTCCTATATCACAAACAAAGCAATTTTTTATCAACATAACAGCCCTTAACTTAGGGTTTCGGCTAGTGCACAAAAACAAACTTTTGAACCGTAAAAACGCCGTTTCAACCCTTTCATCCGTGTTTTTGGCCAAAAAACTATCAAAACAGGTTTCTTACCGTGTTTATGATCAAAACATGTTTATGGACCATTTTTAGGATTTTTACACGGTTAGGAATGATTTTTAGTAACCAATACATGTTTTTATGGTATTAAACAACTTTAAACAAGTACAAAAGCTACTTATTTAAGCTCCTTACCTTAGGGTTTGAAGGTTTTCTGGCTGGAGCAGAACTTGTGTCCAGAATTCTCATGAAAAAGATATCACAAAATATCTTAGAACTTGTTTAAATATGAAAAGGGTTTAAGGGGGGAAAAGTCTTCTTTGGCGGGCTGGGCTCGTTGGGTCCCCTTTTGGGCCCATTTGGCCCACTTTTCTCGATTTACGTGCCCGAACGTGAAATGCCGAGTCCAAATTTATTTCGGGTTCGGTTTCTGGCAACAAAAATATATCGGGTGCGACAAACGGAGCGAAAACGAGTGTTTTTCGGCTAGTTTTGTGTAAAATTATAAAAACATACTATATGTTTGTAAAAATCAAAAATATTTTCACAGATCGCTTAAAACATTTCAAGTAAGTGTTTGGCAAGTCTTTTTTCGGCTTAACGGATGATACAATGCTTGGTTTGTAACTATCTTTCGCGTTTAAATCTATAGCGGGTAGTTAAACGAGCATGTTTTCGTTTAACTTGTTTGCTATCGAACTAAGGCCATATTACTAATATTTTAGCTTGCATAGATCGTATATCACTTATAGATGGCACCCCGAGATATCCGGACCATAACCAGACCCGTTTGGTTATTCGTTTGTTCGTTACGCAATAAGCGGTTAAACGCTTATTCGAGTTTGTAAGTACTAAGGTGTACTCGGTTTTGCCACGGATGTCACAGAGTTCGTGGCCACTTGTGGAATAAAGTGGCTTTGAAGCCCCCAAACTGGTGAAACAAATGCCCTCGGGACCCCATCATCGAACTTGTACTCATGAATCGGCTCCTGAATCACTTGTCTTCTCTGTGCTATGTGGTTTCTCTGTTGCTGAACCGGCTCAGGTGTTTGGTTGCGTTGGGGGCTGTTATTATTGATCTCTTCGATAATACCGACTCCCATGAACGTCTTTCAACTCTTCCTCATCCTCAAACTCTTTAAAATCATCAATCCCCGTCGATTATTCACCCTTTCAAACCTAAAGCACCTTGACGGTTCGGTGGTTCAGACCCACTGAATGATCATCTCTCATGTGAAACTTTCTTTGATTCAGGTCACCACCTCTACGGTTTAAGTTTCGGTTAATGTTTTGATTTTGGTTAAGTGGTGGTATATCGTTCTGTGGAATTTGTTGTTCTTGGTTTTGAGGTTGCCTTGATTTTCCGGCTGGTACACATGTGGGTCTTGGTTTTCTGGAGAGTCCATAACCTCTTGTTTCAGTTTTAACGTTTCGGCTTCGAACTGTGGATTTAACCCCTTTCTTTGAGTTGCTCGGTTTCTTCTTGCGGCTTTTTCGATTTCCAGATCAAACTGTAGCACCTCCTTGTCTCGAGAGTATCTTGTATGCGTCAACCTGTAAGATCAACTGAACACACTAAAGCAAACAACCCCGCGTAAAATCAACGAAGAAAAAGAAAAAAAAAACTAAAAATTTAAACTAAATAACTAACTTAAGCTAAACTAAACTAGCACTCGGCGTGTTGATTCCCCGACAACGGCACCATTTTGATGTAGATTTTCACGGTATAATCAAATACATATACGAGTACGGGTAAGTAAGGTCGTATCCTCAGGGAATCAAAGAAAAGTGCAGGTCAATTTCATTATTTAAACTAGTTAATTAATTATTCTAAGCGGACAGTCGATGTCAAGCAGTTTTAAAGATTAACATTAAAGCAACATGATTACTTAAGAATTTGCAACCAATAATAATGAAAGGTATTCACTCTAGGTTCGTGTAATGTGATATTCAACTTAATCGCAGATTCAACTGACTTGATTGTACAGAAATTACTAGACCTATTAGTTTGATTGTGATGACAAACGATGCTTAACCGAATTGTTAACACAATTCAACTTAGTATACCTAATTACCAGTTTATGTTATGAAGACCAATTAGATTTCAATAAACAGTGATTACTAGTTCAATAACACAAGAGACTAACCCTAAATGTTGATGAACACAACCAAACAAGTGATGCGATAATCCATAAACAAGCACCCAAACTATTTAAACAATCAAAGCAAGAATCTGGTCAGAAGTTTAAATACACAAGACTAGAATGTACACGGAAAGTTAGCCGATCATCTACATATCGTTTAATCAACTTATCTTGAAGACATACAATCAATTGCTAAACCGGAAGCTTCAAGATGATGGAAATTCATCCTAGGGTTCTTCTTCAGCCTCTGGAAGAAGTGGTATGACGAATGGGGGGTTAAATTCGTTTATATAATGATTAGGGTTAATTTTCTTCGTTTTAAGGGGTTAGCGTCGCACGAACGAGTAATGGACCTGTCCTTCACGTAATGCGAAGAGAAAAATAGTCGGGGTCTGATTTAGGCTAGTTCGCATCGCGCGAACGGGTATGGGACCGTCCTTCGCGTAACGCGAAGGATAAAATAGTCAGGGTCTGATTTGGGCTGATTCGCGTAGCGTGAACCAAATCTTCACCTTCTTCGCGTCGCGCGAAGGTCAACAGAAATAGCCAAATTATTTTCTTTTCCTTATTTCTGCATCGTGAAGCGTGCCATCCCAATCCCACACTTCTAAGCCATCATTCCAAGTTCGAAAATCAACCCATTAAGCATCCATTTCGTCCAATGCCCTGAAACACATAAATATGCTTGAAGTACCAATGTTCATTCGTTTATTTAACTAATTCTAACTAATTAATATAAAATTATACATAACTTTTACACAAGCATCAAATCCCCACACTTATCCTTTTTTATCCCGAAAATGTCTTTGCAATGGAATCAGAATCAGAGACTGTCTTTACAAAATACTTTTAGATTATTTAAATTAATCACGGAGAACAGAAAAACCGCTATTGCCGATATTGTTGTCCACTTAAACCCATGCCCTAATACTTCTTGGGAAAAATAAGGTGTGATAGTTTCATTAGTTCATATGATTACAATGGAACCCTCACTTTCAAAGCTCTAAAGCCGCCTTACTATTTTCATGTGCTAGGATCATTAATGACAATTTCTTATCATTTTTCAAAGGTGGGATCAATTTCTAAAAATTTTATAATTATAAAATTATCCAACTCCCTCTAGATGGGAGTTCCCTCTTAATGGGAAAACGTTTTGAGACATTTTCTGATTTTCTTAAAAGAAAAAATTAAGTCTTTTAATCAAGTCAAGTGACTCATTTTTGTTTTTCTTAAAAATAAACTAAAAATCTTTTTGGTGAGTTAAACTTAACTCATTTTCTCCCTCTAAAATTGTGACATATTTGAAAAAAATTTACAAATTTACATACAAAAAGATATAATCGGTTGTTTTAAACAAAATTGATCATGTCAAGCGATTCAACTAGAAATTCGAATTGGGCATGATCGATGGCTTTGGTGAAAAGGTCAGTAAAGCTGTTGTCGAATGAACTATCTTAAGCATGCATTGTCACATTGTATAACAAAGTTGAAAAGATTCAAACCGAAACCTAGCAGCTGATGTTGGATCCATCACTTGAGAGAAGTAGTTGGACGAGGAGATTTTGAGAAACGCTCGAAAAGTTGTGGTTGAGCTATTTGAACAAGGTTGGAGTTGTTGAAGCACAAAGTACGATATGAAACATTTCCCATTCCTTGAAGTTCCCCCCACCCCCCATGTCGCTTATAAAAACTCGAATCCGCCATCGAATGGTTAGTGTCAAATAGCAAGGGTTCGTCTCCCATGCTGCGTGCAACCACTATTTATGTACCGAATACTGTTGATAGTCCTACTTGATTGACCCTACATGCACTAAGCCTTTAATTAGACATGGGTTCCTGATACATTTTTGTCCCGGGAAGGTCAATTGTAAACTAACCAAACTTGATTTTATTTCCTGAAAATAATTTATTTCTTGGTGAAGCCTCACTTGATGAAGAATAATCCTTAAGAATCCAAGCAAAAACTTGTTCCTTGATTTTGACAATTTTGGACTTTTCCTTTCTTGATTTGAAATATGTTTTTGGTGAATCCTCAGACTTTACAGTCTTAGGGTCCTTTTTGATTTTTCATTATTAGTTTTCCAAAAAGGTTTCTTTTTTCGTTTTACTTTATTCATTATGGATCTCACATCTACTTCCCTGTGTTCACTATCAGTTTGATATGTCCTTGAATCTGGGCTACTAAAAGCTCATTTTGGGGGCTGGCTAAGTTGCCTTTGAATATCAAGTTGTTTCTTGAACCAGTGCTTGTAATGTCTTGCAAGGTGAGAAGAATGACCACAAACAAAACAACATTTTCTCCTAGGAGCACCATAGAACTCATCCAAGCTGCAAGATTGGTGATGATATGGGAAGGGAGATCTCTGAGTAGATTGAACCGAATTGTGGCTCCAATTTGGTTTATGACCTTGGTCATCAAAAGCATTTGCATAAAAGGACTCAACATTTGCACGTGATTAGTAACCATAGTAGTTATAATTATTAAAGTTGTATGACTGAGGCGTTCTTAAGTAATTTGTAGTTTGAGAAAAAAATTTGTTATTTGGTGGAACATATCTGTCAGAAGTACTACCACAATTTTCCTTATCACAAGCATCAGTTTTTGTTGATCTAACCTCAATTACATTCACCAAATTTTCAACAATAGACTCATCAAACATATTTTTGCAATCACTATATGAAGTAATATCAATATTTTCATTCAAAATAATGTGAGCAGTGCCAACACTAACACTATCACAAGTTGCATTACCATCTAAAGATGAGTTCAATGTATTTTGCATGGAAATAAAATTGTTATTATTACAGAAAGAGTTGGCAAATGATGGTTTCGATTCACATTAGAAACAAAAGGTGAATTTAAAACATTGTTCTTCTCACAACCCATGTTCCTATCCGAAGATCCACTTTCTTTTACATCCCCTACTACAAGATGAACTATTAGAATTAACGGGCATAGGGATTGGATCAACAATCTTGGGAACTAGAGGAGCAAATGTCTTAGGTTTTGGTGCATGACCAATTCTATAGACCATTTCATCTTTAGGTAGGGTATTGAAACCAAAGTGGGGAAAGAATGTGTAGTTATCATTAAATGGTGGAGGGATTATAACTTGTTCAAATCCTAGCCCCATCTTTCACCCCCATCTGTGATCCAATAATGTCATTCAACTTATCGGAGGCCATTTCAAACTTGTCTGTAGTTATTTTTCTTTGGGCAAGATCTAATGCTAGTTTTTCAAGTTTTGCATTTAAATCAATTATTCGTTTTTTATGAGACTCATCTAGCAAATTAGATTTAAACAACTTTAGATTAAAGTTTGACATGCAATGGTGATGAGTTTTAATTCTAGTAGATATATCTTTTCAGCCTTTTTATACTCATCATTCAGATATTTAATGTCAATGTTTTCTCTAATTAAAGCAGCAATATGAGTTCTATAGTTCTCTACTTTATCAATGCATGATTGTGAGCATAAGTGTGTGTATACCTCGGGAGGGATCTTGATTTTCTTACTTTCATTTTCCTTACCACTTGAACTCACATCTTGAACAAATGACATTTTAATAATTAAATACTTTTTTACAGTAGTGCGACTCAAATTTTCCTTTTTGTTTATTTTTTTGCTACAGTAATGCGACTCTAATTATTATTTTTTTTCCACTAATTTTGCTACAGTGCGCGCCTCGATTTGCTGCAGTGAGAATGACTCGATTTGTTACACTCTTTTTTTTATTATTTAAGATAACACATAAACTACCATAAAGTCAAAAATACTTCAGTCTAAAAACCACTAAGTCGGCCTAGATATAAGTTTTTCAATCAGATCTGAACCGGATATAAAAACTCAAAAACACATATTTGATGATTTTCGTGTAGATCTAGGGTGTAAGGTACTCCAAAAGTAGTTAGTAACATGAAAAACACCTCAAACCCAACAAAAACTAATATTAAAATCCGAAAAGTATGATCCGAAAACCTCAAAAAGTTGAGCCGAAAACTCTGATACCAATTGTATGTCCTTTATAACGGATCTCATAACTTACTCGGATCAATCTGTGTTGTTTCTTAGTGGAAATCACTAACAACATTCGAATCTCGGATTCTAGTTTGCAAACACACAAAAAGAAAAAAAGATAAAGTTTTGTAAGAACTTATTAGAAGAAATGGGTGAAAGTAACTCTTTATTGGGTCCCCATTTCTCCTAGGTTTTCATTTCGTGGGCCCAAGTGGGCATACCCAATGAGCTTTTACCGTACAAAATAAACGTACTGAGTACGTAATAAACCGACTATAAGAAAATTAAAAGAGATACACAATCCTAATAATAATATAGAATATTAGCCCTACATATAGAGGTGTTCAAAAAAACCGGTTATAGAACCGGTTTGGTCGGTTTAACCGAAAACCGGTTAATAGAAAAACCGGTTAATAAAAAACCGGTTAGACCGGTTATTGAACCGCCGGTTAGTACTTCGGTTACTCATTCGTGGACAAAAACCGGTTATTGAACCGGTTAGTAAAAAAACCGGTTAAATTTAAAAACCGGTTATTAAAAAACCGGTTAACCTAAAAACCGGTTAACCGGTTTTTGACCGTTATAAAACGGCCATATGACCGTTTGGGTCCTTTTTTGCCCGTTTTTTCTTGATTTCTAGCCTTTTTTTTTAACATTTTACCCCCACAAACAACTATATATAGTTTAGGTTAGGTAGGATAGCTCACACTCGATTATACAACTCTACTAGCTCTAAACGTTTATTTCATACGCGATTATTTTGTTATCTCACACTCAATTATACCACATTACCACTCCATACGCTCTTATTTCGTAGTCGTTTATTTCATACTCGTACTCGTTTATTTCATACTCGATTATACGCTCTTATTATCATGGCCTCCCAAAGTGCTGCTTCATCCGTCAACATGGGTGCCTCGAACACAGACATAACGGTCGTTCGGATCATCCCCACGAAACGAAACCAAGATGTGTGGCAACATTTCGACCTATGCGAACTGTCTAACGGTCGCCAAAAAGCTCGATGCAAGCACTGTTTGAAGTTCTATGCCAAAGATGCAAACTCCACTTTAAAAGCGCATATACAACAGCGCTTTTGCAAGGCCTTGAAGGACGAAGCGGGAAGTAGTTCGCAGCCGGAGATGACGAATCAAGGAGGGGTGTTTACGTACGACGTTGAAGCGGTACGTCAACAGTTTTCAAACTTTGTGATTCAACAAACACTTCCTTTCAACCACTTCGACAACCCTCAATTCACGGAGATGATGCAAAACTATGTTCAACCACGCTACCAACACGTAAGTCGTTCGACCCTTAGAAGAGATTGTCTTAAAGCATGGAAAACGCTAAATCCGAACTAATTTCATACTTTTCAAACTTACAAACTGGTGTAAACTTAACAACGGATGTTTGGTCGGTACCTCATGGTTCGCCCGACTCATACATTTGTGTGACGGCTCATTGGGTTGACCCCGAGTCGTGGCAAATGATGAAACGAACCGTTGCGTTTCAATTGTTTGATTACCCGCACACGGGTAGAAATATTTTTCAAATCTTGGATAAAGTCATTCGACAATACAAAATTGAAGATAAAATCTTTTCAATTTCGTTTGATAACGCGTCCAACAATACGGCCGCGGTTGGCCATTTAAAATTAAAGTATAAACCTATTTGTGATGGAGCGTTTTTTCATAGCCGATGCATTGCACATATTATCAACTTGGCCGTGCAAGATGGGTTAAACGTGATCGAAACGCAAAGAAGCAGTTTTAAAAGAATGTTACGAGATGTTTTTAGCAACAATAAAACATTTTCAAGATACAAAAAATTTTGTGTAGAAGCTAATTGTCAATGGTTGGGGCCAAATTGGGATTGTCCAACAAGATGGAACTCGACTTGTAATATGTTTGAGAAAGCCATCCAACAAAAAGAATCATTAATTGCGTTTCATCAAATTTTGTCAAGTAGGGGTAAATGTGCACCATATGATCCTAGAAAATGTTTATTGATTGAGATCGTTATGGAGGTCCTTCAAATTTTTAAATCTTGCACAACTAGTTTATCCGGGGTTTACTATCCAACAAGCCCCATTGCTTTACCAAAAATTGCTGTCATGTGCACAAAGTTGAGTGAACTTGATTGTAGGGGTGCACCTTATTTTGATATGGGTGTAAAAATGAAAGAAAAATTTAGAAAATATTTTCAACAACTACCCGCTGTTTTGACATGTGCTGCTGCGTTAAACCCTTGCATCAATGTTGGTGGTGTTGAAGCTTTAATAGAAAAAATTTGTGATGAGCTTGGGTTAAACGACGATCAAAACCCCTATTATAGCCAAACTTTAAAGAATGCTTTCAACACCACCTTGTCAAACATGTATGATGTCTATCTTACAAAATACGGGTCGTCTTCCCAAATTCATGACTCGTTAAGAGCTGTTGCCCAATCCCAATCCCAAACCGACCTTGAAATGGGGATGTACTACATGATTTGGGAAGACGCCGGTAAACGTCAAAGGGTAAACACCCCAAGCAGTGAACTTGGAAGGTATGGTGGTACCAACTTTGTGAAACACATGACTCCGGATGAATTTAGAAGTCTTGATTTGCTGGCTTGGTGGAGAGGTAAGGAGGATGAGTTTCCGATCCTCGCCGCCATGGCCAAAGATTTACTAACGGTCCAAGCTTCCACGGTAGCTTCGGAGTCTGCTTTTTCTGTTTCTGGCAGGGTTATATCGATTAGGAGGACTCGAATCACTGCACCAGCTATAGAGTTGTCGATTTGCTACAAGGATTACTTGGACTCTTTAGATAGGGCACAACATCAACGCTCACTCGAGGGGGAAATGGAGTATGAAGCGGGCTTGTATGAAGACGAGGTCAATGAAGGACACACTCAATCAATGACCGATGAAGAAGCCGCGTACGACGATTACCTAAGAAATAGCTCGGGATCGGGTAGCGAAGAAAATTAGTTAAAGAAACAGCAAACATGGAGGCAAATCATGAGTAAGAAACAGCAAGTTGTTCATGTAATCGTGTCTAAGTATTCTTTTTCCTAATATGTGCTCTTATTTACTTGTTGATTTGGATTTTTCTAATTTAGTTAAAGAAACAGCAAACATGGAGGCAAATCATGAACAAACTGCGATTGGGAACAACAGGAGCATCTGCTAGTTCACGATTTAATGTTTGTATTTTTGAGTTAAATCATGAACAACAGTTCTTGGCAGAGATTTCTTCAGTGTTAATGATTTAATGTTTGTATTTTTGAGTTACGAATATGCGATAACGATTTAATGTTTGTATTTTTAATGTAAAAACTATAAATGAAAGTTATGTGTTTTTAATCTTTGGTTTGTTGAAAACACATTCACCAACACACACTCATACTCATCTTCCAAGCAAAGAACCCTAACAACGAAAGCAAAGAATGGCTTCGGTCAGTCCGTTTTGCCTTGTAGTTACCGGTTTGCCTTGTAGTTACCGGTTTGTTTATACTGTGAAAAAATAATGGTCTTCATTAAGTACAAAATATAAAAAACAAATATTCGTATTTGAAACCGCGAAATTTAAAAAAAAAAAAAAAAGAAAAAAAAAAACCGGTTAATAAAAAAACCGGTTTATTAACCGGTTCTAACCGGTTTCTAAACCGGTCCTAACCGGTTAGACCGGTTAGGGTTTTGACAGAAAAAAACCGGTTATTAACCGGTCCGGTTATTAACCGAACCGGTTTTTTTTCGGGCCAAAAAAAACCGGTCCGGTTAATAACCGAACCGGTTTTTTTAAAAAATCCGGTTTGTGCACCTCTACCTACATATATATTAACAATACCATATATACCAAAATTCATACATATGTTATCAATTTATATACACATATTAAACTTCTAATCAATTTAAGCATTTATCACAGGATGTGATTAAGTTTTCTTAGATTTTAATCCGATTTTAATAAGAAAATAACTTTGTTAAACTCGTTTCACAACATGTAAAACTAAATGCAAATAAGTAAAGAGTTTAAGGATAAAGGTTACACAACAAATTTATAGAGGTTCAACTGAATATTTACTTTAGTAGCACAATATCAACATAATGGCTTTACCACACTACTACAATAGCGTTTATTAACACCGGTCAAAAAGAAAACTTATAACGGCGTGAAGGCAAACCTTTGTTTAAAGTGTTAAGCACCGTTATAAAATGAAGAATTTTTCAAACCCGTTATAGTTAGAAGGAAACTAGCATTGTTTATTGAACAAAACTTTATACACCAGCCTTTTGCAAGTATTTAAAGTGAGGAGTTCAACCATTGGAATAAAATGTGAAGAACCGTTTTAAAAGAAGAATTCTCCAAACCTGTTGTATTTTTATGTAAGCATTATAGATTCTTTGGGAAAGAATAAGTCACCTGCTAATTACGCATTAAGAGAAGCATTGGCGGTAAAGATAGAGTATCATGTACATTGGTTAACGTAAGTTTTATATTTTGATTATTGCCTTGCAATTTCATTAATTTTGTTTATTTTTAATTAGTTTAATTGCTTTTAAATGTAGTGCCCGCAACAAAAATCAGATTGGGAATGTGGTTAATATGTTATGATGGCCATGTGCAAGATTGTGATTAAATGCGGGGATCATCTTGTAACTAATTTATATCTATTTGATATATTATTCTAATTTAGGAACTGTGTTATAACTTATATTTCATATATACTTTTAGGTGACAAACTATTCTTCTTCTCGTAGCCAGCAATCACTTGCAGATTTTGTGAGTCTTACACTAAAAGAATTTCATGACTACCTAATATCAAAAGATGAAAAGGATAAGTTAAAGAGGAAATTGTAAAACTGGTTAAATATTGTTGTAAAGATGCTAATATATTTTTCTAAGTGTAAATTATATTATATATTTATTTTGGCTGCTAATGAATATATTTTGCTGGCTGTGTACTTTTAATTATGTACCCGTTGTAAATACATGCACCATTGTATATACTTTCAAATAGAGTAACGGTTCAATATTAACAAAACACCGGTTCACAATAGTTGTAAAAAAACATAAAAATACCGGTTGTAATTCCGTTGTAAAACCATTATAAATATATACCGATTACAAAGCCATTGTAAAAACATAAAAATACCGGTTGTCTTTCCGTTGTAAAACCATCATAAAAACCGGTTACAAAGCTGTTTTAAATACATGTCGTTGTATTTATAGAGAAAAACGGTTTGCAACCCATTTTAATCACTTCATTACACTGGTTGTTTGTTCGTTGTAAATACTTTAATAACAATTACTAACAACACGTTGTATTAGGTTGTTTACAACGGTTAAGAGCCCGTTGTAAATAAAGCTTTATAACGGTTACCAACCCATTGTTAAATATAGTATATACCGGTTACTACCCGTTTGAATATCTGCTAGGATATACACCGATTTTGAAACCGTTTTAATTATATTTTGCAACACTTTGTTTAAAAAAGTTTTAAAACCGTTGCGTATACGCTATTTAACCGTTTTAAAATATTTTCTGTAGTAGTACCATCGTGTATATACTGACGTTTCTCAAGAGCAATCTTCACCATGTCTGAGTATTGTTTCGCCACAAAATGAAACATCACACTTGAATCGATAACTTGACTAGTAAGCTATGACATATCTTCCTTCCCGAACTTCAACAAATCAAAACAATCCATGATTTTGAATTCCTTGTCTTCACATTCAATTACTGCATGACCCCTTTTTCCGCTCAAATCTTCATTTCTTAAGCATGGCTAATATATATATTTTTAAATAGTTACGATGTAATCTCTATATTGATTTTATTAGTTAGTCGTGTGTACCCATGACCTGTATAGTGTTTGCTATCTACAAAAGTGGTGTGGTTTTAAATTCTTATAAATGAAAGTTATGTAGAATTTTGGTATAAAAAAAACCGTTAGTTCAAACTAATCATGTATATATGTAGTGTTGTTTACCACATCCTAAATAAAGAATGTGGTTAGGGCCAAGCTGTCCAACATCAATATATAAAGTGAACCCTGTAGATTTCTTTATCTAATCATGACTCCATTATTGCTTATCACATAGTATTATGCAACTATAGGGCCAACTCTTCTTCAACATTTACTTTATGCCCCAAACTTAAAGAGCAAAAAAATATATATATTATATTATATGTTTTTTTTACTTTCTCTACGCGGTTTCGATGAGGTGTTGTTTTGTTTCTTGGTTTTATCTAATAGAAGCCGTTTAAGGAGAAGAGCTAATCAAAGGAAAGAATAACCTAATGAGAGAATGACGGATGTGAAGACAGATGTGCATGAAAAGTCGATCGCTTAGTTAAAGAGAAGTATTGATTTTCTTGTTTTGAGAGTGAAAAGTTTCGTAGTGAAAGAAAAGTATTGATTCTTGTTTGAGAGTTCTAATGAATTGTGAAGGTAGTGAAAGAAAAGTCTTTTAGTGCCTCAGATGCCTTTCATGGCTTGTTCGTTGTATTCCTTAAATCTCTTATTGGCTATTTTTAATTTTTTTTAATTAATTAATTAGGTCCTAGAGAGATTCAATGGGATTGTAAAACACAAGGTAGAAGAGGAAAAAAAACACGAAGGGGCTATAAGACTAGTTTAGTAAAAGAGAGAAGGAACAAATTTGGCAATTTGCTAAAGGTTTCAGTTTTTAATAAAAGGGCCACTGGGGGTTTTGCTTCAATATTTTGGAAAACAAGCGCCTATGAGGAGTGGTCTAACAACCAGTTAACACCGTGAGCATGCAAACATACCCCATGCCCCATGGTCTTGAGTATTCAAATGTGAACTCAACGTTGTACATGTACACATCTTTTCCTTCAAAGAAAAATTATCATTACTAACTAGCATGAAACCAGATATAAGGAAAATACTACAAAATGACGAATGGATATAAACTTAATGACAAATCCAACCAATCTAATTTACAATTTTTTTTTCTTCCGAAATCAACAAGAATGAAAGAGGCGTAATGCCGTAATCATGTCATCACCAGAAGTGTCTTCTCTTGGAGTCCTTAGATTAAAAGTAACCTCGCTCCTATATGTAAAAAAATATGGTAACATAGTTTGAATTAGGACAAGTACACATGTTAATTTAGCCCATATGTTAAATATTCCCTACCTACAGAATTACAATCCATATGTATTCTCTTGATCCATATGTTGGGAGAACCCATTAATGAGTGAAAGTTGGATAGCAATATATACGTGTAAAGCATCAGTTATTTGTATGTTAGAATAATGGGCCCACCTTTTAAGGGAATGAGGGGGCTCCGGCTGGCCTCTCCTTTTTCTGCTTTTTTTTTTTTTTCGGTTAGATGTATAAATATAACTCATTTACTTTGAATAATTGTTTATCTATGATAAACAATATATGATATTTTAAATGTTTAGGTTTCAGACCCCCTATTTAAATGTTCAAGGTTTTGCCTCCACGTATTATGTGTTCAAGTTCTACTGTGACATATCTAACTTGTTGCCTGGTATCCAAGGCTCAAAGCAAAATATGGTCAATCCCAGATTCCCAGGTAACATATTCTGAAACCTGATAACAGACTGAACACACAAAAGAGAAACAATCATAATCTATGTTTACATAACTCTAAGGCTGAGGGGTGTGGGGGGCGCGAGAGGGGGCGTGAGTGGGGGCTCCAGCCAATAATATTGTGACGTGTGGCAGAGAGAGAAATTTGATAAGATGGGTGTTGGTTGTGGTGCTCGCGCCCCAGGCCCTGGTGTGGAGGGGCGCGAGCGGATTTTGTTTTCATAAACGTCCAAAAACCAATTAAAATCACAGTTAATAAAATTTAAAAAAAAACCATATTTATAAAGCTGTTCCTATACACACATGGATGCTAATATCCCACTTGAAGTTATCCTACAACATGCTCCGGCGACCGGACGGCACCTTACGCCGGGAACTCGCCAAGTTTCTCGACCGGAAAGTCACCGCCAACGCCACTCCTTTGACGTCGTTGACCGTGACACCGGTTTGTTCAACCGGGTTTACAAATTCGCCTCGCCGGAAAATGAATCAGTCGCCGGAGTTTTGGACTTTGAGAACCCGTTAAGCACGACGGAAATCGTTCCGGTTGTTTTATTTTTCCATGGTGGGAGTTTTAACACTCCAACGGCTCTTTTCACCATTCCCAAACCCATTTACGCCACACAGGTCCCGCGAACCCCCTTGCGCCTGCTTTGTTTTTCGTGCTCGCGCCCCTCTCGCGCCCCTCTCGCGCCTCGGTGGTGTGGTGTTCGCGCCCAGGGGCGCGAGCGGCTGGGCTCACGCGCCCTTTCTCGCGCTCCACACCCCTCAGCCTAAGGATAAAGGGGCAGAGTCGCAGACTACACGATTCTTTAAGTTGCCCTATTAATTAACAAACTGGACCTTAACACATGTTGAAAAATATCACCCAAATGAATATACTACAACAGATAAATGAATAACATCAGTCGATGTAAACACAAGAAGAATATATTTCAGGTTTTCAGTGTGTAAAACAATACAAACATAATAGAAAATTAAGGTGTGGAAATTTAGCAAGCCGTCCAACATTACTTCACATTTTAAGGGCAAATTTTAAGAAGCTTTGGTCATTGCAAATTTTAAGATGCTTTAATTAAAAAAAAAACTGCCACTACTAAAGAAACATCAAGTAAATTGTTGTATCTATGATTGCCATTATTCTTGTTTAACCGTAAAATGACAAGGCTGCCTCACATGTTAATTTTCAGAGTATCCACCACGTTAGTCCAGTTTGTTGAGGTCGGACTTCAAACCCCCTTTGGACGTCAGCGGTGGGACCAAATAAAAAAAAATATTAACCCTTTTTAATACTAAGGTTTTAAAAACAATTAAAAGCATTATTAATTTTGAAATTATATTATTGTTTCCAAATAGTCGAAAAGAAAAACAAAAGTTACATTTTTACCCCATTGATTGCTCAATCTCCTCTAATATATCACCCTTCATGAAACATATATGTCAATCATCAATACCTTTTCAATTCTTTTCTAAGAAAATTGCCATAAACAACCCGAATAACCTACCTGGTAACATTATTTCAGTTTCGAAACTGCCTCCACTAGATGTATCGAAAAACACTTGTTTGTCGAGAAGCACAAGGTTTTGGTTGGTGAACTAGACAGCGCTTTGGTTCGACAACCGTGTACACTTTGGTTGTTGAATTGGACAACCCTCCAGATTTAAATTAAACAGGAAACCCTTCAATTGTCAAACCAGACAACCCTTTGGTTGCAACACCAAGCAACACTGCGATTCTAGAAGATGGTCAAGTGGATGACGAGTCCGATTACAAACCGTATTTTAATCTATATGAAGACGAGAAGGATTCAAAATAGCTAAATGACGGTTACTACAGGAAGTAATCAACTATTTATATTTACGCAACGATTTTTATTTGTGTATTGCTTTATTTTTTAATGTAACAGTTTATTACTAGGTTAGATCCCGTGTTACACACGTACAGAAAATATATAAAACTTCACACACACACACACATATATATATATATAGGATCAGGATCATGTGAGAACTTTTTAGGAATTGAGAACTGTGAGAATCATTTTAGATTTAAAAAAACCCAAAAATAAAAAAAATCATAAACTAAAAAAACCAAAGTTCTTATTTTTTCATCCCGGTTTCTAAAAAAAATGTAAAAAGAAATTCTCGGTTTAGCTAAATTATACATATATGTATAATATGTACATATATGTACACACATGTTTTTTTCCTATACACATATGTATAATTTAAGGTAAATGATTATATATATATATATATATGTACATTACGCAACTAGAGATTAAATGAAAGTATACATATGTGTATAGATATAATACGAATTAAAAAGAAAAAATATTGTTTTTTTATTATACATATATGTATAATATGTACACACATGTTTTTTCCTATAGACATATGTATAATTTAAGGTAAATGATAATGTGCATATGTGTACATTATGTAACTAGAGATTAAATGAAAGTATTTATATGTGTATAGGTATAATATGAATTAAAAAGAAAAAAAATTCGGTTTTTTTTATGAAACCAGAATGAAATATATGAATTTTGGTTTATTTACATTTTTAAAATTTTTGTTTTTTTATAGTTTTTTAAATATTTTTTTAGAGATTTTTTTTAGTGGTCCAGAATAGTTTTCAAAATTCTCAATTTGCCAATTGTTTTCTTAAGATCCTTACCATATATATATATATATATATATATATATATATATATATATATATATATATATATATATATATATATCTGTGTGTGTGCACGCGCACGTGTGTGTCATATACATTTTAACGAATTGTAAACGTCAGCTAATCTATTATTATTATTATAAGGTATAATATTATTTTTTTTATTAAAAGAACCAAACATACAAAAACAAATAGAGAAAAATAACAATTTAAAGCATATCAAAGTTATGTAATATATTTCTATAACTTATACCATGAAACAAAAAATATATATTAGTTAAAAAAAACTTTATCATCTACTTAAGATATGTTTTAAACTACGAAGCGTAAACATGTAGATGTTGTAACATAAGTTGTGTGTTATAAAAACTATTTTTATTAAAATTATAAAACATTTTACACAACATAAAAAATGCTAAAAATATGAATATAACAAAGAGATGTAATTATAATTTTAATTAAACCATGCGTTTAATAAAATAGCAATATAATCCAAACCTCATTATTTAAACCACCATTTCAATCCAAACATTCAGTTCAAACTTTTATAAATAATTTCTCAAAATCCAAAAACAAAAAAATAACAAAGTCTCAAAATTTAAAAAAATAACAATGAAACAATTAATTGTCTTTATTACTTAATAAATGATAATTATAACAATTTATTTTGAAACTGTCTTCAACTTATGAGTTAATGTTTAAAATTAATGTTTAAATTAGCATGTGGAAATTATATATATGAAAAATTGATGAGTTAGAAGCTTATGTGGACATGCTAGTTGAATGTCATGTGAAAAACTTATAGTACTTTAATAGTATAGTAAGATTGTAAAAGAAAACGAGTCTATTTGAATAAAGTTTGAAATATGTTTTAATATGACTACTTATTTAAGTCAATTGTTTTAGACGCTCAAGAGGTATTAAGTGCTTTTCAGGTACCTCTGCTTCAAGTTAGTTCTTCATACAAGAAAACCCTTTAATCAAATAATCTTATGTACCAAAACAGAACAAAGCAAACATCAACTCAAACCTTATAGTAATAGCAATAATAATAATTTACTTAAATAATAATAAATCATATGTTTGTATTCGGCAATCAATGTGGAAACCTAGTTTCAATACCATATCAAAATAATTAAGACCATTTAGGACTTAATCAAGAACATTCAAGGTTGATTCAAGAAGTGGAGATTCAAAGAAGAAACATTTTAAAACCAAAAATCGATTTGGGAAGTAGGAAATAAAGATTAGAACATTGTTTTGAAGGTTTTTTTGGGTCAACTTTTTCTATAAATTAGAATAAGAGAGAGAAGAATAAGAAGTATTTGTAGTAAAAAGGAAACCATAAAAAATAATGAAAAATTAATACAAAAACCATAACTCAAATTTTAATACAAAAAATAAAAATGTAAAAACATAAAAATGTTTTCACCGTTTTCCTCGTTCTAAAAAAACAATGATGAATAAAAAAGATCATTATGTCGTTTTGTTTATCATTATGTTTTGTGTTTATTTTCGTCATTCATAGTGTCTTTTTTTCTTGACATAGTGCCTTTTTTTTCTTAATATTGTGTTATATTACTCAACATCTTGTAATATTTTGTTTGGTACTGTGTTATATTTTGCGATCTATTATGGCTTTTTTTGTTTATCATTATGTTGTTTGTTCATTTTCACCATTTTGTCTTTTTTTCTCGGCATTGTGTCTTTTCGTTGGTTTTTTTTTTTTTTTTGCAAACGGGAATGATGAGGGAAACATTTTGGTTTTTTTAATTTTTCGTTTTTTATTTATATGTTGTGTTATAATTTTTTATCATTTTTTGAAAATTTTTTTAAGGAGTTTTTTGTGTAACCACAAATCCTTCTTACATTTCTCATTTTTATCTCCCTTTACGTTTTAACTTTACGCTAAGTATAAAAATTATATATTATAGTCAAGAAAATAAGCAACAAGTAGGAGAGTTTTAGAACAATTTGTTTAAATTTGCTAAGCAACAAAAAAAAATATAAAAAATAAAAAAATTTATGTATTGTTTTCTGTAGAAACCATTGGTTTTAATTTGCTTTTTGAACGAAAAACACATGCACAGTTTTTATTAATTAGAACAATTGGTTTTTGATTTGCCCTGCACTCGGAAAGATCATGTACGTCATTGGTAAAGATTGGTTTTTATTCACTCCGTGACTGAAATCACATGTACCATTGTCATTAGAAGCGATTGGCTTTTATTCTCTTTGCGACATAAAAACCCTGCATTGTTATTGTAAGTAGGTAGATTAATTTGATTTGAAACTATCCAAATTTATATCAAATTAATCACAGTTAAGGTTGATATCGATTTGATCCAATACTAATAAAGTTGAAATCTAATTCAATATGAAACCAGTGTAGTAGAAAGCAATATGTTAAAAAAGTGGGAGTACAAAAGCACCGAAAATGACTTAGATATCATTGAAGAATAAAGAAAATATAGCGGTAAAGGAAGGAGGGACATCAATGACTTTTTAATACTTGATTCTAAATTCTATAAATCGCACTATTTGGGGTGTAAAAGATCAGAGTACTCTTTAGTGTGTCCGTGGAATTCAGGAACCACTGAAACCAATAACGGGAATAGAAGTCAAATAAATGGCAATAGCATTACTTTACGAAACAAATTCAGAAAATATGGTATTGCAAATTGCTAACCTTACTTCAACGAAAGATATATTGGACGCAATAAAGGTTCAACACCTTAGAGTTGATAGGCTTAAAAAGGCGTGTATTCAAACACTCGAGTGATCAGAATCTGAATCTTTAAGGACGAGTGTTAGCAAGAAACTTGATGCACATGCCTAGAAAATTAGTGGAATTGTATCACAAGCATGAAATTTGAGCAATGAATGACGAAAGATTGGTTTGAAAGCTACTCAGCTTCGTACTAAAAAAAATCCATTCCAATTGTTGCGGCTATCAAGCGGTTTTTAAATCTTAATAATGTCGACCATTCCAAGTAGTTGTTGGAAGATAATTAAAAGCTTCTGAGCACCGCAATAAGAAGCAAACTAAGGCGAGAGATGTGTATACTAATTAAACTTATGTTCACCTCGTGGCGATGGTCGAGTACAACGGGACAAGGTGTTACAAGTGTAATAAACTTGGATACTTCAAACATGAATGCTCAAAATAGGAAAAATAAGGAGGCAACCTGATATGGTATGAGAATGACGCACCAACAGTACTGTGAAGGTAAACCAGATCTAAGAAAGGATGAAGACCTCGCTTAAAGTAAGTTAAATTTTAGGATGAGTATGGATAGTTTAAACTAAACTCATTAGTTGTATTAGCATATAGGGGTATAAGTCTCGTTGTTGTGAAAGTATTTTAGGGTCTAACTTGTATAGTGTATTATGTAAGGGAGGTTAGGATGTAATTAGTATAATCTGTGTTTTAGCGAAACAATGAAATTAACACGTGTTATCACATTCTTTAATAAAGATATTATCGTTCAATTCAATTTTTTATGATTAACAAGAATGTTATATTTTAACTTTGATATCCATAAAGCCTTTATATTAAAATTTCGAGTAAGATGTAACGATAGTTTTTGAAGAAGACACAAGAATATATGTTTGTATTCTTCAATCGTGTAGTGTCGGCTTGTTATATAAAATATTAAAGAGGGATATATTAATCTATAAGTGCAGCATATACTTTAAAACAATGTAAAACGACAAAATAAATTATAGTAGATACCCCACAGAATCGGTGCCAGACGACCATCAATCTACTAAAGTGTGCTATGGACAAATATGTCTACCTGTTCCATATTTCTGAAAATATGGCCCTGTCATTGTACAAAAGAGGAGAGCACCTTCTAGGTGACAAATATGCAATCACACATATTGTGTATAATGCAAAAGAAGATAAAAACAAAAAGTGTGAGAAAAATTTGTAACTATATAAAAAAAATTTTAAAAAAATAGAAAAATTATAACTCAATATATAAATAAAAAAGGGAAAAAAATTAAAAAACTAAAATATTTCGCCCCTCATTTCCGTTAAAAAAACGACGAAAACACACAATGCCGAGAAAAAAAACACAACGCCGAATACGAAAATGAACAAACAACACAATGATAAACAAAAAAAAGATCACAATAGATCACAAAATATAGTACAATTCCGCACAAAAATGACGCAATTTTAAGTAATATAACACAATATCAAGAAAAAAAAGATACAACCAATGACGAAAATAAACATAAAACACAATAATAAACAAAAATACACAATGATTTTTTTCACTCAACATTATGTCTTTCTCGAGGTTTTTTTTTTCTTTTCTTTTTTTTTGTTTGAGAGCGAGGAAGATGGTAAAAACATTTTTGTGTTTTTACATTTTTCGTTTTTCTATTAAAATTTGAGTTTTGATTTTTTTTAATTAACTTTTTATTATCTTTTAGGAGTTTTTTTGGCTACAAATTCTTTTTATACTTCTCATGTTTACCATCCTTTATAGAAAACTTGACTCTCGATCTAAACATACATATGGGGACGAACTTAATTAATTTTCATATTTTAGTTTTAGATATCATTTACACATATAACCGTGTAGAACTTGGATCGCAATACAGATTGATCAGGTCTTTAAAAAATTATAAGGAGCCACCCATCACCCTTAGCATACAAACATATATATTTTAAGGGATGAGATGTCTTTAGAGCATTCTCATCCAACCCCTCATATTATGTGAGTGGTGTTTTTATAATTTAGAAGAGTGATTTAGGGTGTTGTGAGTGAAGAGTTTTTATATTTTAGAAAAAGTAGTGATTGTTCTGTATATTTGAAAAGTTACTGTTTACCCCCTATAATTTTTTAATATATTTTGAAAGTGGTTGTAAGTGAAGGAAAGAGAAAAGGTAATGATAAAAGGTATAAAAAGTATTATTTAATTGAAATAGAGAGAGAAAATAAAGTAAGTTTTAGTGTAATTTTTAGTTTGAAAATAGGGAGTGGGATAAAAATGCTCTTAGAGTCTATTACAGAATAAATATTTATTTATTAGTTTCCGTTCGAAAAAAAAATTATTTATTAGTTGGACTCCCGTTATGGGCACTGGTTCAATAGATTGTGCCACTGTTAATGTTATCTAGTAACTCTTTCTTTCTTTTCTTTATATTCTTGATTGTCTTCTTGTTTTTATTTTTATTCTTTCATAAAAAGTCTATTTGTTATCAATTGTTGATTCTATTTAAAATTGACCGTGTTAATTAACAAGCAATCCTATTAAATTGCTACGAATAATCACAGCCACAGATGAACGGAAAGATTCATAGCAAACTAGAATAATCAAATATGTAAATACACACATTGGGCATGATCATGAGACAAGTGTTTATGGAGTGGGAAGCAGGGATGAGCTCGATACTGTACCGTTACCGGTACTAAAAATACCGATCCTAAAATTGCCAAATTTTGGTACCGGTACCGGTACCAAAATATTCGGTTCGGTACCGGGACGGTACCGGTATTGAAGGTAAAAATTCAAAAAATACCGATACCGTACCGTACCGGTACCGGTTTCGTACCGATCCCGAAACTCAAAACTTTGGTACCAATTCGGTACCAACGGTACCAAATCGGTACCGATTTCGGTACCGGTACCGGTTCGATACCGGTACGGTATCCGTACCAAGTACCAAATACTCATCCCTAGTGGGAAGCATGTGTTGGATTTATGGACTGGTTCGGGTAAGTAAACGCGGCTGACCGAGTTATGACCCGTAAGAGTTACACCTTGGGTAACGAGCATAAAATCCGCTTAAATTGGTTAACCGGTATTAACGATACTTAACGGGATTATTATTTATACTATATATATAAATAATAATTTTAGAGTTTATTTATTAGATAAATAAGATGGGATGGAGCGAACTTTTAAACGATTGGGCTTTGGAGCTAGGTTAGGGTTTATTAATGATAGTAATGATTATTAATATAATCAATATATAATATAAACAAAAAGAAACCAGTCTCCAAGTTTGTTGTTGGAGCCGTGACATAATTGGAAAAAACCAACTTTTGGTTTTCACGGCAAAAAGGCAAAACAGCCCGTAGTTCCGCAAGTTCGCCTACCGCACCGTCACCAACCGCTACCGTTACACGCCATCAGTTGCTGTCGCTGCCCCTGCTCCGCCGCTGTTGTTTTTCGAGCACCAGCGCTGCTACCGGGTCATCTCGTTTCGTCACCTAGCGTCGCTCGTTAACTCTCGGTGTCTCGACCGGTTACTTATTAACCAAGGTAAACTTAAATATTGTCGGCTTATAATTATATTTATTTGGTAGCTATTATTACTGTGCTTGTATGGTTTTGTAACCGGATCCTATCGGGTTTAGTTTCTGTGCTGATTATTCGTTTATATTCCGCTGCGCATTTATTAATTATTATTTGTCATATTTATTAAACCGGTTTTAATAAATAAAATTTTGACTGATCACCACTGAAACCCAACAGTGGTATCAGAACGTTGGTTAAAACGTACGAGTCGGTACCGGTCTTTTAACCGGAATTGGAACACAAACTTTAACTGGTTTTAAAGTTTCTGGTCTAATTAATTTTAGGGCAACTTTATATTTTGGTCAAATTTTTATTTTGTTTTATTTGACCAAAAGCTTGCCCGAATTTTGGTTGTTTGTTATGCAATATGTAAATCTGGCCAGACCGTGTTTGTGGTTGTTTGTGATGTTTTGGTTTTAGTTTTTGCCATATGGATGGTTCAAATTTGTAATAGTTAGGGTTTTTCCTTTATTATATTTATTTTTGTAATATTGTATTTCATTTATAAATATTGTAATAAACGAAGACCCAAAGACAAAGACTATGAAAACTAAATGGTAATCACGAAGTCAGTGGGAGTTGCTCAAGACGACGATTGGATGCACTCAAGTCCATCCTTGTGGTTGTTTGTGTGTTATGACCCCGTAACCCGTTCGGTCTTGCTAATAGGCTCTAGCAAGATCGAACAATTATTGGCCATATAGATTTACATATTTATTTATTGCTTTTGTGGTTGCTTATTTTTTTTTATAATTGTTATATAATAACCAACCTCACACCAATATACATATTTTAAAAGGAGTTTTAAAATATTAAAAACAAACATAATAAAACAAGTTCTAAAAGGGATTTTACAACTTGCCAAATTTTGTCGTTAAAACAAAGTTTGATTTAAAACAAATTATAACCAATCATGTTTTGCGAAATTAAACTAAATTTAATTTTCCAAAACTAATAACTTAATAGGTAACTATTAACTTAAAGTTAGTTATTTATATCGCGACAAACTTAGTTTTAATAGGTTATATAAAATTAAGTGTACTAAGAGATGAAAGGGTTCATCAACTTGTCCCGATTAATATAGTAAAACTGGAATTTTACCCTATTCGGTAATATTTAAAGTTAATCCCAATTTTAAAATAAATAGTCTATGCCATTCTACTATAAGCCACACTTGAGGCATACTGCGAAACTTCAAGTGTTTGGAGGTACAGCACCGCACTTGATTTCTAGCCTATCCCTTCAAGATGAAAGGGTTTCGTTGACACATCCGACCCTTTTACGAGTGACTATACTAGGACGACTATTACTTTACTCTACTGTTACGTGCTACAGCTGTCTGGAGACTAAGGTGGGCATAGATGAGGCTAAACGTATCTACTTAGACAAGTGTTGTCTTAATAGGCCTCATAACCGAGAGTTGTGCTTTATTCACAATTGGCAATCGTTATCTATCTGCCTAACCACTTACTAATGTTGTGTGCTACAGCTGCCATTAGTAACTGGAAGCCAGATTCTCAAGTTCCTATTTTGTTAATGTTATTGGGTCATTGATAATCGAATTAAAACATGTAACATCCGTATTACGAGATTACTAAATAAAAGAAAGTTATTGTTTCGTGTGTGTCGCTCGTTTAATTGTGTGCGTGTTTATATTTGGATAAGGATTGGGATTGGTGAAGGAAGTGGGTGGTGGGGTCCATAGCCCTCTATATAAGGCCATCCCCCCCATCCCTTCACCATTTCTTCCCACAACACACACACACTCCATAGAACACACGCATACTCTCTCAAGACCCGAATCCGAATCCGGGCTAAAGTAAGGAAGATCTTGGTGATCAAGTGTCTTCAAACAACAAGAACCACGTCCAGATCCTCGAGTTGTCCATATCCGAACCAAACCTGAAGCCAAAGGTGAGTTTTAGCCAACAAGTCTAAGTTTTGTGGTTGAGTTCGACATGCAAATTGATATCTTAGTAGATCGGGTTGAAAGATGTAAGAAAAACATAAACTTGGTGAGTCATAGCCTCACGGGTATGATATAGGACAAAAAGGTGATGTTCAGACCTCATAAAACACGGGTATACAAAGTTGGTACGACCCAAAACCCATAAAAAGGGTAAAATCGGGTCCCAAGGAGGAAACAAGGAGAAAAATGGCTTTAAAATGGTAAAAACGACGAAAGGCAGGAATTTCGCATCGCACAGCCATGCACAGCGAAATCAATAATTTCGCATCGCATAGCCATGCGAAGCGAAAAAGTCATGCGAAGCGAAATTCCATGCGAAGCGAAAAAGTCATGCGAAGCGAAATTCTTCCCTGCGAAATTTCATGAAATTAATTTTCTAATGCGTTTTTGTTAAATGACGGTTAATGAAAATAAATTTTTTCCTAGCTGACCTGACAGCTCAACCCCAGCCAGGGGCTCTGCTCCTTGGACCTTGCTAGGGGCTAGACCCCGCTACCAGGGGCGCTGCCCTCGGACCCCCGTTAGTTGAGGGTTTCATTAACTTAGATGTAAGAAGTAGTAGTAATGGTTAATTGACGTGCGTAATGTATTGTACAGTTAGCCGTGCACAGCTAAGGAATGACATTACCATTGACGGTGAGAGAAATCGTCTCCAGGTGAGTTCTAGCCCCATTTCTCTTTGAGATGGTTTCGGGGCTGTGTGCATACTTGTAAGAATAGTAAGAGTCAGGGTGGCAGGCCCTTCTAATACCTGAGCAAGAATAGAGTGGCCGACTCTACGATATCGGTGCAAGAAGTCGGATGGCAGACCCTTATAATATCTGTGCAACAAGTCGGGTGGCAGGCCCTTCTAATACCTGGGCAAAAATGTATGTATAATTGTATGTTTGTAAGAATGTGTAAGAATAATGTAAGAGTAGTACAAATAATATTTGTATGGAGATGAAAGAATGTGTAAGAATAATCCTGTAAACTGTTAAACTAGAACTCACTCAGCGTAGCTGACTATTAGTATGCACGTAGGTGAATAGGATGCGACGGGTTGCTTGAGGGAAGACACTCGGCAACAAAGTGAAGACTGGCATCGAAGAAAAGAAGATTCATATGTCGTTTACGTTACCTTTTAAGACTTAATGTATTTTGTTTAAAAACAAGCACTCATGTTATGTAAGAATGTTTAATATTATGTATTCCACGAAAAGTTTTTAATTAACTCTGATTTTAAAACTGTGTTTATGAGTAAATCCAACGCCAAAGTAGGGCTTCCGGGAACGGGGCCTTATAAAACATCCAAAATACTAATTAAATTACTTTTGCTTATTTAACAGATGTCAACTGATAATAAATCCTCACTCACTCTCAAGACTATTCTTGAGAAAGAAAAATTGAATGGCACCAACTTTCTTGAATGGCACCGCAATTTGGGACTTATTCTCAAAATGGCAAAGAAGCACTATGTTCTCGATGGACCTGTTCCAACCGAGCCTGAAAACAATACTGCTGCTGCCAAAGAGGTTCTTGACAAGCATATAGACGACTCTGCTGAAGTCGCCTGCATTATGCTAGCCACCATGTCTTACTAGCTTGTTAAAGGTTTGGAAGATTTTGGTGCCTATAACATGCTGGAGCAACTAAAGGGCATGTTCCAAAAACAAGCCCGTCAAGAACGCTATGACACCATGAAGCAGCTTATCAGCTGCAGAATGGAACAAGGATCACCTATCAGTGCGCATGTCGTCAAGATGAAAGGGTACATCGAACAACTAAAGAAACTTGATTATCCCCTGTCAGATGAAATGGCAGCGGATTTCATCCTGAACTCTCTTCCCAGCTCTTATGACCAGTTCGTAATGAATTTCAATATGAATGGCTAGGTGAAGACAGTGCCGGAGCTTCATGGAATGCTCAAGACGGCTGAGATGAATATTCCCGCTAAAACCAATCAAGTTCTTATGGTTCGATCTGCTAGTCTCGTCAAGCCTTAACCCAAGAACCGGGGTCATAATGGTAAAGGCAAGAAGAAGGTTACTGTTGCTGCTAGGTCTGCCACCAACACTAACAAAGGTGTTACAAAGGTACCACCGCCGCTTCCTGAGGAGCGCTAGTGCTACAAGTGCAACAAAATGGGACACTGGAAGCGTAACTGTCCCGACTATCTTGCTGAGCTGAAAAGGCAAATGACCAATGGTGAAAGCTCCTCTAAAGGTATTTCCATTTACGTTATTGAACTTTTCACTGTCTCTAGCAACACATGGGTATTTGATACCGGATGTGGTTACCACATCGTTAATATCTTGCAGGAGCCTGAAAACTGGAAGAAGCTGAAACAAGGCAGCATGGAACTCATCGTTGGTGATGGGAAGAGAGTCCCAGTTCTTGCAACTGGCACATGTCGTTTTGCTTGTCCATCTGGTTTTGTAGTTACTTTGAATAACTGTTTGTTTGCACCTGGTTTGACCAGAAACATCATTTCAGTTTCTTTGTTATTTGAACAAGGATTTAAGTACGCTTTTAATGGTACTGCTATTTTCTGCCTACTTGAATGATATCTTTTATTTTGAGGCTAAGCCTCGAAATGGTATTTATGAGATTGATGTTCAAATAAATAATAATGTATATAATCTTTCTAAACGTATCAGATCTGGCATCAATGATACATTTCTATGGCATTGCCGACTTGGCCACATAAGCAAGGCACGAGTCAAGAGACTCCAATCTGAAGGGATTCTTGAATCCACAGGACCGGACTTTTTTTATGACTGCGAATCTTATTTAGCTGGCAAACTCGCTAAAGGCTCCTTCACTCATAAGAATGAACGAGCAAAGGATCTGCTGGGAATCATACATACTGATGTATGCGGTCCTTTCAGAACCATGTCTAGGAATCATGAAAGATACTTTGTTTCTTTCATTGACGATTACAGTCGATATGCTTATATGTATCTTATGAAACACACGCATGAAACCTTTGAAAAGTTCACAGAGTTTCAAAACGAAGTGGAAAACCAACTCGGGAAAACTATTAGCATACTTCAATCAGATCGAGGCGGAGAGTATCTCATCTCAGAATTTATACATCATCTGAAAGAGTGTGGAATTGTTTCACAGCTCACTCCACCTGGCACACCCCAACACAATGGCGTGAACGATAGGAGAAATCGAACACTGCTAAACAAGGTCGGATCAATGATGTGTAGAACTAACTTGCCTCACTCCTTTTAGAACTTTGCCCTTTTGACCACCGCCCGTATTGTCAATCTGGCTTCAACTAAAAAGGTAAGCAAAACCCCATATGAGGTATGGCATGGGCGAAAACCCAATTTGTCTTTCCTTAGAGTATGGGGATGTGATGCTTATGTCACTAGTGATTCTGACGATAAACTCGATCCTCGCGGCGTAAAAGTTGTTTTCGTCGGATACTATAACCAAAGCGGATATTATTTCTTCCATCCTGATACAAATGTGACTTCTATCAAAAGGAAGGGCCACTTTCTGGAGAAGGAAATTCTCGATCGAGGAACTGGAGATAATATTGTCGATCTTGAAGAAATTCAAGAACTACAAACTACCGCTGAGGAAGTTGGAACGTCTGATCAACAAGTTGTTGTTGCTGATACATCAGACATGAACACAAGCGTTCGCAGAAGTAATAGGACTCGCGTACCAAACTATAAATACCTATGGCATCTAGATGGTCCCGAGGTCCTCTTAGTAGCCGAGTCAAGCAACGAACCTGCTAATTACAAATCTGCTATCTTAGATCCGGAATCTGAAAAATGGCTAGATGCTATGAACGCCGAGATGCAATCTATGCGTGACAATCAAGTCCGGAACTTGGTTGAGCTACCCCCCGAATGTCGGGCAATAGGGAGCAAGTGGATTTTCACTGCTAGTAGCGAAAAGCTTTACTCAAACTCAAGGTGTTGACTTTGGTGAAACCTTCTCATCCATTGCTATGAT
The DNA here is from genome assembly GCF_021521415.1 of Bidens hawaiensis. Taxonomy (NCBI): domain Eukaryota; kingdom Viridiplantae; phylum Streptophyta; class Magnoliopsida; order Asterales; family Asteraceae; genus Bidens; species Bidens hawaiensis. The sequence goes on along the minus strand of NW_027496906.1, from coordinate 63,197 downwards.
CAAATCGATCAAGGTGTGCAAACTGAATAAGTCCATTTGTGGACTCAAACAAGCATCTCGCAGATGGGATCTTTATTTTGATGAGAAAATCAAAGAGTTTGGTTTTATCAAAAATGAAGATGAGCCTTGTGTTTACAGAAAGGCAAGCGGGAACACTATATCATTCCTCACCTTGTATGTGGATGATATACTGATCATTGGAACCAACATTCCTATGCTTAAGGAAGTTAAGCACTGGTTGGGATCTTGTTTCGCAATGAAAAATCTTGGTGAAGCTGCTTATATTCTTGGGATAAAGATCTACCGAGATAGGTCTATGCGGCTTTTAGGGCTAAGTCAAAGTACATAGATAAAGTAATGACACGCTTCTCAATGATAACTCCAAGAAAGGAGTTGTCTCCATGGCTAAAGGAACCGTGTTGAACAAATCACAATCTTCGGCAACGGATATTAAAACTAAGCACATGCAAGCAATTCCATATGCTTCAGTGATTGGTTCTATCATGTTGCAATGTTATATACTAGACCTGACGTCTCGTATGCGCTAAGCATGACTAGTCGTTTTCAGCAGAACCCTGGCATTGCCCACTGGAATGCTGTAAAGAACATTCTAAGATACCTGAAAAGGACAAAGGACATGTTCTTTTGGAGGAGTGGAAGAAGAGCTCATTGTAAGGTGTTACACTTATGCTAGCTTCCATAATGACTGAGATGGTTCTCGCTCATAATTTGCGTAGATGAAGAAATTCATAGCCCACCTCGACCTGGTTCCAAGTTTTCGAAAACTGATCGACGTAATCTATGATAACACAGGAGCCATTGCTCAAGCCAAAGAGCTCAGATCTCATCACAGGGCCAAGCACATTCTAAGTAAGTTCCACTATATACGGGATATACTGGAACAAAGAGACATCATAATAAGTAAAGTAGACACAGATCAAAACCTAGCTGACCCGTTTACTAAACCGATGACTCAGGACAAGCATGATCATCACAGAGATGCTATCGGTCTTAGATTAGCCAGTAGCTTGTTTTGATTTAGTACTTAGATGTGTGAACATTTAAAACAATTATACTTTGAGTTGTCTTTTGATTTAATGGTTAAATGCAAATGTTGAATAATATAACTGTGTTCGGTTTTAATACGTTTAATCCATGAATATTGTATTCTAAATTATCCGTAGTCGGTCAGACTCGTGGGAACGACTCTGAATTAAGACTATTCTGACTTTGGACTCAAGGGGTTGACTTCCAAACTCACAGACCTCATTAAGAATGACGTTGGGTGTAACTCGCATCAAATCATCTTCATGGATGTTAGTCATAAGATGTTTTGATACTGGTATACTCATTTAGTATCCTTAGACCTGAGAGACACATTTGAACTTTCGTTTACTAAAGGCTATTCTTTGATCAGTGTCAACTGCTGTCGCGTAACTGCCAGCTATAAAGGCATTGGTTGGGAATGATCTGAAGTTCAGTGGGATTTGTATGTAATCAAGATGGGATTCTGTATTCTTACATGATATGTAACAGTTAGACATCTTGGCGCCCTCGTTGATTCAAACTGGTAAAGTGTGAGGCCTCACCCAAACTAACTATGTGTTTGATTGGACCACTTTGATTCTTGATCGAGAACAAAAATGATTGAACACCATATGAGATTGAATATGATCCATGTCTCATTGTTTAATTAATGTCTTATACAGAAAGGATAGATGACAACGATTACCATAAGCTCATTATCTTGCAATAGTGTATTTCAAGATGTTTTGGTTAATGACTTTAAAATGTCATAACTTATTGGGGGCATCCATGTGTAGCTAGAGCACCGCTGGCTGTCAACGTTGAGGAACTTAACCAGAAACCGTCCAAGTGGGAGACTGTTAGATTTAAGGACTGGTTCGGGTAAGTAAACGCGGCTGACCGAGTTATGACCCGTAAGAGTTACACCTTGGGTAACGAGCATAAAATCCGCTTAAATTGGTTAACCGGTATTAACGATACTTAACGGGATTATTATTTATACCATATATATAAATAATAATTTTAAAGTTTATTTATTAGATAAATAAGATGGGATGGAGCGGGCTTTTAAACGATTGGGCTTTGGAGCTAGGTTAGGGTTTATTAATGATAATAATGATTATTAATATAATCAATATATAATATAAACAAAAAGAAACCAGTCTCCAAGTTTGTTGTTGGAGCCGTGACATAATTGGAAAAAACTAACTTTTGGTTTTCACGGCAAAAAGGCAAAACAGCCCGTAGTTCCGCAAGTTCGCCTACCGCACCGTCACCAACCGCTGCCGTTACACGCCATCGGTTGCTGTTGCCGCTGCTGTTTTTTGAACACCAGCGCCGCTACCGGGTCGTCTCGTTTCGTCACCTAGCGTCGCTCGTTAACTCTCGGTGTCTCGACCGGTTACTTATTAACCGAGGTAAACTTAAATATTGTCGGCTTATAATTATATTTATTTGGTTGCTATTATTACTGTGCTTGTATCGTTTTGTAACCGGATCCTGTCGGGTTTAGTTTCTGTGCTGATAATTCGTTTATATTCTGCTGCGCATTTATTAATTAATAAGATTAATTATTATTTGTCATGTTTATTAAACCGGTTTTAATAAATAAAATTTTAACGGATCACCACTGAAACCCAACGGCAAGTAAATCATGACCCTTAGATCAGATTTCGTAAATGGAATATGATGAATATGAAATTGTTGCAAATATGTGGGAACTTTATAGTGCATTTTAATAGAAATTGGGTGTTTTGTCAAATTTATTTATGGTAATTGTTAAGCTTAATTGGAAGGTTGCATAATTAGGTTTTTCTTTAACTTTTTTTTTTAATTTAAAGTTCATTTATTCTAGTTAAAAAAGATGAGAAAAACTTTCTTTTTTTTATACAAAATTCAATAATTTTTCAAATGTTAGAAGATTATCAACCGGTATATTTACGTTATATATACACTATGCATATAAATAATATTCAACCCTACATAATATATTTACACATATATATTCACACACCATAAAAAAATATAAGAACCTATATGGAATTATGAATGACATGTCATATTTTCTAAATGTGAAGTACTCAATATATTTAGATCCAACACAAACATAAATAGTGATTTATTGTATGTAAATGCACTAAAAATGCATTTCAGGTTTCATGTATTATCTGTATAACTATATAATATGTAAATATTGTGTAAGATATAAATATCTTATGTAGGCAGTGTAAGATCGAATGTTGTGTATGATATAATATATTGTGTAGGGTTGAATGTTGCTTAAATATATAATTTTTAAATATATGTAGTGTAGGACGACGTAAATATGTCATGTAGGATGCAAATATATGGATCAATAATTTTGTTTAAAAAATTATTGAATTTTCTATAAAAAAAGATTTCTTATTTTCTTTAACTAAAATAAATGGAGTCTAAGTTAAAAAAAAAGTAAAAATATAATTATGTAACCTTCCAATTAATACTAATAATTACCGTAATTAAATAAACAGCTATAACTAATTTACCTATAACATTAAAATTAATCATAAAAGAAATCAATTCACTTCTTGTTATAATAATCATTACTTGCGACTCAATATGATACACATTGTAAAATTTAAGTTTGTGTATATATCTCTATAAAATGGGCATTGAGTATTATATAATATGTTTAATATATTTAGCCCTCTAAGGATATATAAAATTGTACTTTAATTAGTTTTTGAAAATAATATATAAAAACATCAGCAATTGTTGGACAATCACTAAGATTGGTTGCTATGGGGCGCGAAGGGGGGGCTGGGGTTCTGGAAGGCCGGCGCGGAAGAAGGCGGGGGAGGGGCCCATAATAGCTTTTTGACCGTTAAATAAAAAAAATTAAATTTAAATTTTATTCATATATATATATATATATATATAATTCACTCAATTTCTACAAACATCTCATTTAACTCTTTAAACTTTTTAAAACTTTTTCCACAAATATGTCTTTCAAATCATCTTCAACACCCGACTACTACCTCGATATTGACGTTATTTCAGATTCGGATTCAGATGATGAAGCGATATTTATTGCTATTCGAGAGGCTGCCCTTGCTATTCGAGAGGCTGCCCAACTCTTAGCGAGCATTGTGAAAGCTCACAACCACGAACAAGACGACCTCATCTTCAACGGGATCGTGTAGGTCGTCATGACCGGTTGATGAAAGATTATTTTTTGCTAGATGCAACTTTTGATTTGGAACGATTTTGGCATCATTTTCGGATGAGTCGCAAACTATTTTTACGAATAGTTGGTGATTTAGAACACGATTATGCATTCTTTCAACAACGGGGGGACACGAGAGGTAAACCGTGATTTTCTCCTATGCAAAAATGCACGGCGACAATTCGTCAACTAGCGCACGGGACTACGAGCAACGCCATGGAAGAGTATTTACAAATGCAGGAGATAGTGGCTCGTGAAGTGCTTTACACGTTCTGCGAATGTGAGTATTATTATTTTAATTATTTATTTCAAAACCTTAATATTTTTAGTATAAATTTTATAAACTTTATTAAACTTAGGTATTCTTCAACTATATCATAAAAAATATTTAAAGAGGCCGAATCAAAGTGACGTACAAAAAATATACGAGGTGCATCAACAAAGACACAATTTTCCCGGGATGCTTGGTAGCCTCAATTGCACACACTGGCCTTGGGAAGCCTGCCTAGTTGCTTAGCAAAGGGTTAATATCATCGGGGTGATCATGTTGACCCAACATTATTCTTGTGGGGGTTGCATCATTTGATTTTTGAATATAGTATGCGTTTTTTGGGATTCCCGATGCAAACAATGATGTAGCTGTGATAAATGTGTCCCCTATTTTGATCGCTTCATAGACGGAGTTTCACCCGACACCTCATTTTCCGTGAATGGTGTTAACTATGAATGCGAATATTATCTAGTCGACGGTATTTATCCGGAGTAGGCCACGTTGGTTCTTAGCTTTACGGGCCTGATTGACGATAAACGCCAGTATTTCAAGAAAAAACACGAGTCAGCCAGAAAGGACATCAAAAGGGCATTTGGGGTATTAAAGAAACATTGGTCTATCATTAGACAACCGAATCGTTTTCAACAAATGGATAAGTTAAGAAACATAATGCACACTTTCATTATCTTACATTATATAATATTGGAGGACTCAGGTTATAACAAACCATAAAACAATCCAAAAAGAAATAAAAATAATTAAAAGAAGAAGTGAAGAAATAAGAAGGAAAAAGAAAAAGAAACAAAGCAAAGGAAGAATGGAAAAATGTAAAGGAAGTAAAATTTCATCCCACATTGGTAGAGGAAAGAAATTGGAAGGCTTCCACCATGGTATAAATAATATTCTAATTCTTGTCCCGCATCGTTAGATTACAAAACTTGTAAGCTCTTTATAAGGAAGAGAGCTCACATGATAATATTCTTTTGTGCCAAATCACACCCAGTAGTCCTAGCGGAGGGTGCGAAGCACCCGACGCGCACGAGCACGGGCACGGGCGAAGTGAGATGGGCGCAATGTGGCGCTTTGATGACGCACTTTGCACTTCGCACGCTCGCATCGCCGCTTAAGGGCCGCCTTAGTATTTTTTTCTCTTTCGCGCGGCGCGAAGGAGTATGCTAGATTCTTCGCGCGACGCGAAGTTGCGACGTGAAAGTTATGCAACGGTGACACGTTACCTGACACGTGTCGTGCCACATGGCAAAGCACGCGAAGATGCTTAATTTCAAGTATAGATAGGGAGGAATTCTGGACTTCACTCTTCGTACCAAATCGAATTTTCTCTCTAAAATTTTCTAGTATTATACCCGAGTAGTTGTAACGGTACCTAACCAAGGTATGACATTGTGCCATCGTGTAAAGTTTCATGTCTCGTGATTATCGTTATGATTATGGGTTAATACTAATATAGATATGCTACATTGTGTTTAATCTAGGTGCTTAACACCAGAAGACTTGTTAAATATAAACTTGCAAGGTGAGACATTCAAGTTTTTGCACAACTCACATTTACATGAGAAAATTTATTTTCAATAATGTCATGATGCTTTTCTAAAACCACTAAACTCATGACAGATAGTCCAAATATTTTCAACTATATTTTCAAATGATTTAAACTACATTACGGTGATTAAGTCTCTATAGACTTACGGGATGGTTACTACTGGTATTGTGGGGTTTTGTATACAAGTCTTGCCTACTGGGCTATTACGCGTTACTTAATGGACAAGTGTTAGCCAATAAGTAATATGACCACAATCACAGATACGGTCGAGTGACAAGTACCTTTCGGTAATTTGTAAGAAGGCAGATGTAAAAACATCTTAATGCTGTAACTGTAAAACGTGTCATTTATAAATGAATGTACTCACCAGTATTTCCTGCTGATCAAATATTTTTAAACATGTTTCAGGTGACTTGTTAGAGACAAAGTAATGATGTCTGCGGGCTTGCAGCTTAAATAAGTGGCTTGTCACCAGAATAAAGAAATGTGTTTTGTAAATTAGGGTTTATCCCTATAAAACTTATGTTTGTATCAAAATGGGTTTTCCCAGTTTATAAAATAAGAATTATGGTGTTTTTATAACTCTGATCAATTTTTCCTAACTACGGTTCTGATGAAATATTCCGCTGCAAATTATTTTAATAAACACCGATACCACAACTCAACGTTCACGGCTCCTCTCCCGGGGTATAGGGGTCGGGGGCTGTGACACAGGTAGAGCAATTTGCCAAGGCGAGTACAACGATGAGCAAGAGCCGATATGTACACTAAACGAAGTTGAGAAACTTGCTAATTTATTAAGAACATGAAAAGGAAAACGAATTTCATCCTTCGATCGGATTTGGTTGAACATCTTTGGAGTAAAAGCAACATGGCGGCGACTAAAAATAGCCATAGTTTTTTTAGTTTATATTTATATGTTTTTTTTGTTTATTACTATTACTATTATTATTATTATATTTTATATTAGAACTGTATTTTATATTATTGTTTTGGTTTTTTTGTTTTATCGAAAAAAGGTTGGGATTCGATGCCCCCTCACCATAGAGGGGCATTATAGCTTAGGGCTTCGATGCCCCAGTGCCCACATGGCACTGACGTGGTACTGTGAAGGAGCTTCGAAGCACCCCCCCCCCCCCCACCGTAGAGACCAGTCTAACCACAATCTTCACAGCCTCTACGACCACCTCTCTAGTCCTCACATATTCATCAACCGATTACACAGTCACCGCCTCCTAGAGTAGTGGAAATAATAGGGTTATAGTCATAAATTAGGGATTATGCGAAAGAATATATAAGTGGGCGGTCAATTATCACCTATCCAATCACGTATGATCATCTTTATAACGATTTTTAAAAAACAGAAAGATTATGAAAATTGTTTTAGGGTATTTGAAAAAAAGTATGTAGTCTATGATTAAGGTGTTTTAAAATTGTTGATGGCCGGTTGAACATTTTAGTGTAGGATTGGTAAAACTTATAAGGATGCTTGAGAGGAGAACCCCTCGCACCCTTACCATCTCCATTTCACATTATCCTCACTCATTATCCCTTCCTTTCTCCTTGTCGTTCTAAAACATCTTCGAAATTGTATACCTTTATAAGCGAAAACCCAAATGATTCCTAACTCCGCTAGAGACCATGCAAAATGTCACCCTATCCACCCACATACCAAAGATGTTTGTAACTTGTTTAAGTCATTTCAATTGAGATGAAAGGTTATACATAAAATACTTATAACTCGGTGCAAATCAACTTCTATTATGTTATAGTTACAAAAGCGTAAACCTAGGCATCAAACATAATATACAACTAGTTTTTCACCCGGCATGTTGCGCTGGGCAGATTGGATCATGCGCGGGGTAGGTCAAATTTGATTATATACCCCTTGCGTTGCAGTTATGCATTACTATGGGCTCAGCTGATTAACAAATAAAATATTAAAATATAAAAAACATTTGTTCGGTCGGTAAAACCCAAGCGTTATCGGTTATGGGCATTGTGGCGGTGAGCTGGCAAAACTCAGTCGTTGGTAAAACCTAAGCGTCGGTTTCGGGCGTTGTGGTGGCGAGTCGACACGAATTCGGTTAGTTTCGGTTACGTACGTTACGATTCATGAAGTAAACAAAAAGATGGTAAAACTCAGGCGTTAATCTCATGTTGTTTTTCTCGAGGGAATAACCGTTTAATTATCAAATTTGAAAAAAAAAAATAAAATAATATAGACCACTTTGGTGCCGCCACTTGGCCCAATAGGGGCTTAGTGGTGCCAAAGTTGTCAAATACACACACACACACACACACACACACACACACACACATATATATATATGAGAGATAATTGAGAATTTATTGAGTTTTAAGAATTTTAAAAACCTTATTTTTAACTACACATTTAATTAATTTGGTTAGATAATGCGGATAAGAATAATTCGATTAAAAAATTAAGTAAGAGAGAGAATAAAGATGTACATTGATTACACTAATTTAAATGTTCCTTACACCTATGTAAAAATTCGATTCAGTGCGTAAAAAATGTTATAATTTTTCTACGCACATGTAACCTACATATATTACATATATAAAAAGAATTCAAAAAAAAAAACTGTTATATTGAGTTCTTTCGAGTTCTTAAAACTCAAAGTTGTTTTCAAATGAAATCAACTCTCTCTATATATATGTGTGTGTGTGTGTGTGTGTGTGTGATTGTCTTTTCGCTTTGTTGCTATTATGATATAGGTACAAAATCAAGCCCTAGAACCATAAAAATATAATTTTCCTTTCGCTTTGTTGTTAATTGAAAAATAGAAAATTATTGGTATTACCATATAAAACAACTAGGTTAGTATCCCATGTGATACACGGGTTGGATAGATAATATTTTGATTTAATAAATTAATATAAAGATTTATAAAATTGAATAAATTGTAATATATATATATATATAAGAATCATGATGAAGTTATCATAAATCTAAAAAAAATGTTTATATATGATTGTACATGCCTAGCTGGTAACAATTGAATTATATAAGAAAAAAATATAATCAATAAAATATTTTAATTCATAAATAGTATAAAAACAAACATTTGTATTAACATGTTTCCATATAAAGTCTTTCTGGATATATCACAAATTCACAACCCTAAAGAAACTTGGTTATTGAAAAAGTCTGTAGAGTTGTATCTGCTTATGCTAATAAGATTAAATTATATATGTTTGGTTTACAAACAAAATATGTGAAACTACTAAAAAGATAATCAGTTGATTATGATAAATAGACAAACCAATATAATCTTAACAAAAAAATTACTTAGGCTAAACTATGAAATAAATATGATTATACATAAATGAATAAATCTATTTATGTTACTTATATACTCTTTACAAGAAATAATATACGCTAACTTTGCAAATAACTTAGTTACACAAATAAGAAATAGCATATAGATTTGTAACACCATTTCATTTATGATATAATTAGACAACTTATTAAACAGTTCATCAGTTATATCAACAAAGTAGACATGTTTTACAAATACATCATTATCGGTTCTCAAAATTAGTTCTAAGTGTAACATTTACATCAAATTTATTAAGTTTGTAAAGTCTAGTCAAATTTTTCCCCAATTTGAAAATTACATGGGAACCCTATGGGAACAAACATTGAGCAGATTTAACATAATCATCAATAAAAACATATGCATATGGTGATAGAAATTAGAAATTACTATTTAAAAAATTCAAGAGTATTGTAAAAAAATTACGACGTTAATCTAGATTTTCACAAATTTAACCAAAATCAAACGTGTAAACAAATTGTAAGCCTTAGAGGTTTATTATCAAGTTTTGGAGAAATTATGAAAGTATTTACAGATAAATCCACACAACTGAGATTTGATAGACAAAATAGCTTGAGATTATGTGATTGGTTTTTGATTCTCCAGATAAGATTTCAAACTGCAGTTTTTTGTGTCTGATATCATTCAGTGAGAAAGTCAATTGCGTCATATTTGATTTAGGGAGGCACGAAAAGTCAGCATGTATGTTATAAATTATAAGGAAATTAGTATAACTTTTTTTATAACAAAGGGTTGGTTACGGGATACCCATTTATCAATTTTGATTTTTTTTAAAAGTAAAAGAGTTTTAATAATTGAAAATAAAAACTTACAAAATTTCACAAATATAGACATATATACCCTCTTTCATTGCATGCGATTATATTTTTAATGCATAACATATAAATATTTATGCGATTTTCAGAGTCTTCTACTTCAAGTTACGTTTGAACTGGACACTTGTATAAATATATGATTGATTAATTATAAAGATTACAGTAATATTTGATTCTTTAAGCGAAGTCCTTTAATTTTGTTTTTTAAATAATAATGATGATGATTCATGGAAAAATAATATACACTCATGTGAGTCATGTCCATGCTCGGTGAAGATACTTCCATTCATGGGATCTCATAATTATAATAATATTACCTCAAAATGCTACGCCAATATTATTAGTTATTATTATTAATTACTAAATAATTAATTTATAATAAGAGGGACATATTTAAAAAAATGGTCGGTTACGAAACCATTTACCAATTTTGATTATCCTTTTATTTAAATAAAGAAGAAAAAATGTGTTAATGATTGAAGAAAAGCTTGCAAAATGGCACAAATATAGTGCAATTAGGTGCCAAGTGGCATAAATAGATTTTTGTTTATTATGATAGTAGATAGATTAGTGGCTCATGTATCACACGGACAAAAATTAATAAATTTGTCAAGTAAAGGTAAACATATATGATTTTTTATTTGATAATTATAAAATTACAAATTTATGTATAAAGATGATTTTACATAGATATTAAGTTTTTTTATTTTATTTTATTTTTTAGTTTTTATTTTTTTTGTAACTAGAATAAATTGGATGAAAGAAAAGTTATGGGAATTACATGTTCACTATTTAAAAATTTAACGTATTTACTAGTAAATTTATTATTAGGTGTATAAGATTAGAATATCACATAATCATTAGATGTAAAAATTTGTATGAGCAATTAAAATATAATATTGAAAAACTTTAAGCTACAAAATATAGTGAAACCATATAGTATAATGAAAGTTATTGGTCGGGTAATATATGAAATTGCATTTTACAAAAATATATGAAACCCGTTATGTTTGATCATAATATTTTGTGAAGAAGTTTGAAAGTAGAGGTATTATCAATGTCGATTTTCTTATATGATAAAATAACTTTTTATTTTCTATTTTGGCTATTTAATAAGATAAAATAAATTATAAGTAATTAAAATAAAGGTTACATCCATGATATTAGATTATTAGATGACTAATTATAGATGGAATAACAAACAAAACATATTTAATTTTAATTCTAATTTTAATTACTTAGTTAAATAATTGTTAAAACTAGTAATAGTCTATATGGCATCCTATGCGAACAGAATAGAATGATTATATGTTAATATAGTTTTGCATTAATAGCATATTATGAAAACTGTAACAATTTTTGCCAATAAATTAAGAAAAGAAAGAGATGGGATGTTAAATACGAATAAGACCCCTTTAAAAGTCTTGATATAAATTCATGTGCTACATCGATAAATATAGTATGTCGCACCTTTTTCTTCTTTAAGCTTCTATTAAGTTGTATGACAAACACTTTTTTTATTATTATCAGTTTTACTAAAAAGAAGTCTTGATTTAATAGTTGCTCTACAAGAATCAAATGCACAACATCAATATTGACTCCTTTATAATTCGGATTTGAGTGATGATGCAAGCAATGACTATAAACATGAAACTGGCCGGAAACTCGACGAGTACCTTCTAAAACTGAAAATGTACGTAGCTAATTAATCATTGGAATTCCCTTGCGCGTTGGTTGCTCAACATGCACATGTATGAATAAAAGAGGTAATATTTTATTTTTTATTTTTTTGTGTGTGGATTTAATACGCAAAATAAATTAGTTGTATTTCCCATGCATATGTGCATAACAATATGTTTGAGATTCTCTTTAGAATATACTTTATCTTTTGTCTACATGCATATTAGCATATTGTTGTGTTGTGTTGTTTATTTTTATTTTTATTTTCATTTTCCCTTCTTAAACTTATAGATAGAGGATCAAAGAGACGTGAGAGGGAAGAGGGTAATAACCATTCTTACAGATTTAGCTTTTTTTGCTTAATCTAAATAGATCTTATAGAAAATCAAAGTTAAATTTTTATACGGTTCTAATTGTAAATAAAACTAGTGTTCATGTAGATCGAACTCAAAGAGCGTTGTCTCATTTCATGTATAATTAATTCATAGAATATATAAAAAATATACAGTGGTAACCTTAACTCTTTGACTTCAGTATTGAAATATACTTTTAATTTTGCCACATATTTATGGAATTACAGATGTCTATAACCTTAAATTACACTAATGTGGATAACGAATATCAAAAAAGTGATACACGCAGATGATCTTTAACATATGGTCAGTTTCACAAAATGATCTGCTAAATAAAATCATGGAAACAAAAATTTGACTTCGCATTTTAATTACCATAATCGTTTACTCAAATCTTTTTCTCTGTTTTGCAGGGGGATTAATTGGCTAACATTTCCAACGTACCTACTCTCATTTAGTGTATATTAATATATTATCGCTTCATGCTTCATATTTTATTTCCACTTGTAAGTATACTTTATTAAAGGTTTTAAAGCAAACAAATAATTTGAGTATCTAATAATAACATAGTGTACATATTTTGCAATTTTAAGGTTTCTAACTAAATGAAAATATTATATTGGCAAGTTGTTAATGAGAGTGTACGTTTTGAATAATTAACAATAAAACAACTTTTGTTAAATTTTAGCAAAGAAAATTAATCAATGAGGAAGTTAAACAAATAATTTGTAAGATTTGAAGGTCTAGCAACAGTATTTGGCCGGGATAATTTTATTTGGATTCTAGTGTCATACATTAGGGCACAACAACTGCAAAAAATATACCTGATGACAGGTATCAGATCTACTATGATTGATTTTATGACCAAGTGTTTTTTTCCTGGTTTCATGAGATCTGGATTGGTAAACCAATTAAAGGGTATGAGCTAAAGATGAAGCACTTACAACCAAACGAACCGAAACTGATGCACTCATGTGGAACTTGAATCTTCTCCTCCCTTTATAGCTTTCTGCTTCTTTTTATAAGGGATTCCTCTAGCCTTTGCTTGGCATTCCTTCACTTCCCTAAGGTGCACCCGAATCACACTCGTAGCGAAAGGGTTTGATTCGGGTGAACCTCCATTTTCTTCATAGGCGGCACGAAGCCGACCTATGAGAGAGTCAAGGCTTCCCCAAGCTTGTCTAAGTGGACAAGCACAAGGAGCTGGTGGCTCGGGCTGCCCATAAAAGATGCAGCCTTGCAAGTGAACTTTAGTCTTTCCAAATTGATCCAAGTACCTGAGGAACTCAAGCACATGGTTGCTGTTGCACCGAGACATGTGCACAGGCGGCCTTTGGTTCCTCAGGTACTGTCCAAAGGTATTCCAGTCTCTCCGTTTTTGAGACTCGTAGCGGCTGGGAGATTGTGGTGGATCCCCAGATGATCCATGATCTGCTGGCTCCTTTCCTCTGTCAAATGACATATATAATATTGGATGGAGTGTTGTTTTGATGAGTTTGGTAAATAAGGGATGAATCTGAAGAAGAGGAGGTCAGGGGGGATGAAAAAGGAGGTGTATTGGTGAAACATATCGATCACATCAATATGACACTTGCGGTTTGATGAGATGGTAATGGGGCCATCTGCATCAAGTGCCCTCTCTCCATGTTTGATCAGCAGGTTTACATTTCTATGTAGACAAGATACGTATCTTTGGTTCACCTTGCACTCCTATTGGTTTAACCACCTAATTGTATGCATTTAATCAAATCAATCAGTGTCCTGACTTAACCACGTTATTAAACTTACCTAAATGCGCTATTTGTACACTGAAAACACTGATGTATATATATGAAGTATAAAGGAACTGAAAAACTATATAGCTTAATAATAATGGAACGTTAATAACTATATATCCTAATGTTCAAACTAGATATCTAATATTTACTTTCAAATAAAAATGATAAATAATAAATCAAATAATAATAGTGACTATAGAAGATAATAAACTTGGCTGATAGACATAGATGTAGATAATAAACTCGGCTGATAGACATGCATAGATGAAGCATGTATAAGACAACTTCTCTTCATGTGAAAATTGTAGAGACCATTCAAGATGTTTAAGTGTTTTGTATTTATTAGCATAACTATCTTATGTAATATTTGCATTTCATTTAGTCCGTTTAAGTTTAAGTCTGAGGTCTTCTGTAAACAAGCCTAAAGCTTATAATAGATGTTTGTGCGCCCAAAGCTTGAACTATAAATAATGCAAGCATGGCCATGCATACTAACCTTTTGTAAACAAGGCCAAAGCTTTTATAGCAAAGCTTATAATAGATGTTTGTGTGCCTAAAGCTTGCACCGTAAATAATGCAAGCATGACCATGCCCAAAGCTTGCACTATTTATTAGCTTATACTAGATGTTTGTGTGTCCAAAGCTTGCACTATAAATAATGCAACCATGGCTATGCATACTAACCTTTTGAATCTTTTACCAACTCTACTTTCTCTATCTACCTTATCTCTTCTCACTTACCATTTATAGCAAATAATCAAACACAAACAAGATCCAAGATCCTTTATGTTGTTAGTGATTTCCACTAGCTACATACAGATTGATACAAGAATATTTGTGAGATCCGTACCTAAATTGGTATCAGAGCTTCGGCTCGAATAGTTGTGGTTCTTTGGTCACGACCTTGGATTTTAGTATTGTTTTAGTGTTTCACCGGTGTGTTTAAACATTCTAAGGGTTATTTTGGTTGTTTGGAGCTTCATACGTGTTAAAAAGGGTGTTTTTGTGAAGATTCGTGTTTAAACAACTTTCTTTGTGAATGTGTCTCATTAGGTACTCAATCACAATCGCAATTGGGACACGATCACAATCGCAATTGGGTCACGATCACAATCGCAATTGGGTCATTATCACAATCGCATTCGCTCAAAGATCGCAATCACATCCCAATCGCAATCGCAATCCATCAGAATCGTGTAGAGACTATTTCATATGTTTAAGTCTTTTGTATTTGATAGCTTTATCATCATTTTATTTTACATGCTTTCTTTTAGTCTTTTGTATGTTTGGCCCAAACCCATTTGCAAAAAAAACCCATTGGGCTATGATGAATAGATAATATGTGTCCTATGCATGTACTCTAAATAGTACAAGAATGGGCATGTACACATAACCTTTTGAAGAATTCAATCTCTCTCTCTCTCTCTCTCAACCTTATCCTCCCACCAACTTTTACTTACTATAAATAGTAAATAAACAAACACACAAGATCCGAGATCCTTGCTTGTTGTAACTGATTTCCACTAGCTTATAACAAGGATTGTTCCAAGAACAAGTTGGGAGATCCATTCTAAGGACCTACTGGGCTCTACTAGTTGAGGTTCTTGGATCATGACATTGGATTTGGTCTTGTTTAGTGTTTTGTGTGTGTGTGTGTGAACGGTTTAAGGGCTATTTAGGCTGTTTGAAGCTTAGTTTCTGTAAAAAGGGTGTTTTCTGTGAAGATAAGGCTTAAACAGTGTGTTGTGCGAATTAGTATTGTTGGGTACTAAATCGCATTCGCAGTGGTACAGAATCGCAATTGCATTGCGGTGGAATCGCATTCGCAGTTGAAACATAAATCGCAATCGCATTTATGGGTCAACCGCAATCGCATTTATTCTCAATCGAAGTCGCATAAATCGCACTTGCATCCAGATCGCAATCGCATTTGCTACCTGATCGCAATCGAATTACCACTCACAATCGCATATCCAATCTCACTCACATCTAGAATCGCATAGTTCCAGAATTGCATTTACTGCCCAAATCGCATTCGCATCAGCATTGCAATCACATTACTGTCCATTACAATTGCGATTCACCATACTTAGAATTTTTCATAGTTTTCTGCTGATTCCGAGACTGTTTTGATTTGGTGTTTTCTAATCATTTTAAAAGATGACTTATGATCCAGATTTGTTGAAAAATTACTTGATGCTTGAAAATGAAGCCGGAACTGCCAACAAACCACCTAGACTCTTGAGTTTGAGAGCAACTTTGGTGATTGGAAATGGAGGTTCAAAAACTTTATAAGAACAAATAACTATGGAATGATAAGATCTATAGAAAATGGACATCATAGAGCTGTAACTATAACTAATGGTGTTGAAGTTGTTCCTCTTGAAGGCCTCACATACGCTAATCTACAAAGATTGCTTGAAGATCAAAAGACATATGGCTATCTCAGTATGTGCTTATCCACCGAAATCACTCAGAGTGTGAGAGAATGCACTACTGCAAAGGCACTTTGGGATGCCATGGTGGAGAAGTATGATGGGAACTTGGATGTGAGGGAAAGCCAAAAGGAAATGTTAAACAGGGAATTTAATACGTTCAATCATGTCCAAGGGGAAACTGTTGTGTCATTCATTAGTGGATTTGAAATCCTAAACACAAAAATGAGACGTGAAGGTATTATTCGGGAGTTTTCTAATGTCAATAAGAAGCTGTTGAACTCATTGCCTTATACGTGGAACAATAATGTGACTACCATCAAAAGGACCACGAATCTGAACACAACACCTCTAATGGATTTAATCTCCATAATCAGATCACTTGAGATAGATGACAAGCTCCGAATGAACAACCACGCCAGTTCTCTAAATCAAGTCGGTGTTTCCACAGGTTCAGGGGCTGGATCAGCTTTTCTAATTCAATCACATCCGACCGTTCATGTTGTTGATGGGGTAAAAGGGGTTCAATCTGCAGCTCAAGCTGAATAAAAACAAAGCCTTCATTTCATCTGTTTGTGCATCAGAATCGGCAACTCCAAACTCTGTTCAAGATTTAGTCAAACAAATTGTTAATCAAGCTTTAAAAGCTCATGGTGTCAAGCAGTCTTCAAGCAGCAACTCAAGCAGTTCAAGCCACTCCACCACTCAAGTTGATGACTCCCATATTTCCTTATTCCATTCCTTCATAGCATCTCATGAGGAACTACTAAAAGGAAAACTCCTACCTCCATCATTTACTTAAGGAGACCTACCAGAAATTAATGAACGGGATCTTGATAAGATGGATATCAAGTACCAGATAGCTATGACAGTCCATAGAGCCACAAACTACATGAAGGAGTATGGAAAGAACAACTTTTGTGAAACCGGCAACAACAATATAGGGTTTGAAAAAGACAAGCTTCGTTGTTACAACTGTAATGAAACGGGGCACTTTTCAAGGGAGTTCACAAACCCAAGAAATCCTGCCGGTGATGTAAATTTTATGGATGTGTCTGAAGGCAAAAGGGGTAATGGTTCTGGAACTAGGGGAAGAAGAATAGGGCAAAACAACTCATCAATTCAGGTGATTCCAAGAATAGGTAAAGAAAGCTCAAAAGCAGATGAAAAGGCTCTGCTTACTTAATCGGGGGAATCATCTGAGTTATTTGAAGCAAATTTACAAGTTGATTTTCTCAATGAACGAGTAACTAGTTTAACTTCTAAAACTGAAGAACTTGGGCTTGATCTTTCCTAAATATAGATAGCAGTCGATAAGTTTGAAATGGCCTCAGATAAATTAAATGGTATTATTGGTTCATAAATGGAAGTCAGACAAAAAAAAGGTCTTGGTTATGAATATGATGTTGTTCCACCACCATTTAATCATAACTATACACCTTTACCTCACTTTAGTTTTAACACCCCTCTAGAAGAATAGATGGTCTATGGACTTGGTCACGTACCAAAACCTAAGATATTCGTCCCAGAGGTATCTATATTTGTTGATCCAATTAGTGAACCAGTAAGTACTAATAGTAGTTCATCTTGTTCAGCGGGTGGTTTAGCAGATAAGAAATCTTTGGGAGATGGCATGAGCTATGATAAAAATGGTGTTTTAAATTCATTTTTTGAGTGTGACATGAATTCAAAACAATATAACGTCAACTCTATCTGTACTTATAATAATTATACTTCCATGCAAATACATTTAACTCATTTGTGGATGCTAATGCTAATTGTGACGATGCTGATGTTGGCATTGCTCACAATATTTTGGATGACAATGCTGATATTTTTTTAGATGATGATTGCGTTAATGTGTCAATGATTCTTTTGTTGAAAATAAAGCAAATTCAAATGAGGATGCTAATATGAATATACCTAGTTGCTCATTGTAAAGTTATGAGAATGAGGATAATACATCTAAAAACAAAGTTTTTGAGAATGTTAATCAATCTAGTACATCTAGTAAATATGTTCCACCAAGCAAAAGATCTTTTTCTCAAACAACTAACCATATAAGGAATCCTTAATCTTATAACTTTATAGATAAGAACTACCATGGTCATAGACACCAAATTATGTTGAGTCTTATTATAGAAATTCATTTGATGATCGTGGCTAGAAATTGGGAAGTAAACATAATCATGATCAATTTTTCCAAGGATCACCAAATTCGCATTATCACCAATCTTATAGTTCTGATGAGTATCATGGGGTTTATAGTAGGAAATGTTGTTTTATGTGTGGTAACTTATCTCACCTTGCAAGAGCTGGCATAGGCGAGGGAGAGATATGCAAAAGCAGTTTATTCAGTCCCGATCAATAGCTGCTAGCAGCCCGAGGTCAAGGACTGATAAAACTGAAAGTGAAGCCAGTGAAATGGATGTGAGATCCAAGGTCAATAAAAACAAGAAAAAGAGAAAAACCTTTTTGGATAACCAAAATGGAGAAAAAGAAAAGGAATCCAAAGGTTGAAAAATATGAGGATTATATTTTGAAAATAAATAAAACAAAGTCCAAACCGGTTAAAACAAGGAACATGTTTGGGTTCCTAAGGACTGTTCTTCAAGTGAAGATTCACTAAGGAACAAATTGTTTTTAGTAATAAAATAAAATTTGGAGATTTTATGGTTAACCTTCCCGAGACAGTTTTGTCTCGGGAACCCATGTCTAATTAATTGCTGATACATGTAGGGTAAGTCAAGGAGACCTGTCAATAGTATTTGGTACTTGGACAGTGGATGTACCCAACATATGACGGGAGATGAATCCTTTCCTTTGACATTCAAAAGTTCGAAGGTGTATCCGTATCTTTCATTGGTGATATGGGTGGGAAAATAACTAAAAGAGGAAGGATCTCAAATGACACTTTAACATTTTAAGATGTCAATCTTGTCAAACAAATCAACCACAATCTGCTCAGTGTATCCTAATTTTGTGATAAGAAATACTCTACCCTGTTTATTGAAAATGAATGCTTTATCTTAAAACCAGGTTTCAAAGTCCCCGAGGAATGGATTCTGATGCGTACCTTGAGGCATAATGATGCTAATATACTACACATGAGAAGTTCGTATTCATGACAAACTGCCTCATGTTTGATATCTAAGGCCTTGGAGAACGATTCATCACTTTGGCATCAATGTATTGGTCATGTCAACTTTAAGAATTTGAACAAACTTGTCAAAGTTGAGCATGTGAGGGGTTTGTCTGTTAAACCCTTTTCAACCATTGAAAAATGTATTCTATATTCTAAATGCAAACAACACAAACTCCCTCATATGCCCAAAACTGTTAGTTCTATAGATTCCATTCTTCAGTTGTTACACATGGACTTATTTGGACCAGTTCATCCTTTGACAATAGGCCGAAAAACATATTGTCTTGTTGTTACTGGTGATATTTCATGTCTCAGCTGGACTTTCTTTTAGAATCCAAAGATGAAACACCCTTGCTCCTGATCAGATTCATGACTCTCATTAAGAACCAGATCGAAAAGAGAATTAAATGTATTAGAAGTGACAATGGAACAGAATTTTGCAACCATATGGTGAATGACTTCTGTCAGTAGGGAGTACATATGACGTGTCCCGTGTGATCCGTTTCTTAATGATAATGAGACACGAGCATGGGGACCCCATATGACTAACAGCGTGAATGATCAAGTCAGTAGTGTATTTGTACTTTCAAAGAACATAGTGATCATACTTAATGACTTATAATTTGGCATATAAACTGCGGGTTTACTCTTTTTAAGCTTTTTAATATCCATAAATCCAATTAAAAAATATGCATACACAGATGATAAATCGTATACAGACCCATGGTCTCTGCACCCCAGAGCGTCCTATCAATACAGAATTTGTGGCTACAAAACCATACGTCTATGAAGTGTTTAACCACTTAAACTAGAAGTGTTTTTAATTTTATCTATATTACAAGCCATCTAGCATACTCTAACGTTAAGCCTATCTAAGCATTGTACAATAGTCTATTCATATTTAAAATTTTAATTTGGTGATCAAATCTAATAAAAGGCTTAAGTATGGCCTAATCTTTCATCTCAGACCTTAGTCCTTACACAAGCTTAGCTAAACAAAAATTAAGTATATTTTAAATATTCAATTAAGTCAACAACCAATTTTTAAATATTCAATTAAGTCAACAACCAAACCATCCTTTCATTCTTAAAGCTGAGCCTACCGACACATCCCAAATTAAGTGCATTCCATTTTTATTATCTCATATATATATAATATTTTTGAAAAACAATCTCTAATTTTTTTATCATTTTCCATTTATTTTGCAAAAATTCTTAATTTAAGGAACATTAAACATTTAATTTTTTAATTTCTCCCCATCCCCACACTTGAAGCAAACATTATCCTTGATGTTTAAAATTTAGCATTAAAATATCATAAATAGGGACGGTGTTAAAATTTATTTAAGAAATTTTAAAACCGGGTTATGTGATGGTTCTTACTTAATATGCACACACACAATTACACTCTTACCACAAAAACTAGCAAAACAAAGAAGATATTATAAAAACAAAATCACCTGATAATAAAGAAAACTCTCATGCACAACTCTCGTGCCCTCGGTGAACTTAAGTCCTCAGCTCTCAAAACAAAATCTGCAAACTCTCAAACATGTAGAAGCACGCTTCTAACAAATATTAAAATATAGGTCTTTTAAGCCGTTTGCAAAACCGTGAATTTTAACTTACCAACCGAGTTAAATAAATTTCATAATCAAATTTGTTAAACAATTGTGGTGTATGATCATCGATTTCTTCAGTGGAATTAATTTTGTAAGTGCTAGCAAGGTTCATCGAAAATTTCAGCTCGATCCAACAGTCGATTTGCGGGAATCTGCGTTTCTTTATATTTGCATTTTCAGAATTCCCCTCGCAAACCTAACAAGAAAACGGGTCTAGAAACCCAACTTAAATATTCTGATCCTCATCTCCACTGTTCAAAATGATTATATATGGGTTATGAACCCTCTATATAAAAATCAAGATGATCGGACAGTTAGATCTTCCGTACCAACAAGATCTTTGAAAGCACGCAAATCTAAAACAAGCTGTCCATATTTAAAAATGTGATTTTAACAAACATAAGCTATAAATTAGGACGATCAAGGCTTACCATCAAGTTCCAGACGTCGATAAATGGTTTCGGGTAGAAGATGGGCTTCGGCCGCCACCGGACCACCACCGGAATTCTCTCCAGCTAACCCCCCCCCCCAACATTTATGAGTTATGAAGAAATGTGTGACTGGTCGGGTTCTCGTTGTCTCAAAACTGGTCACCCAACGTTTCTATATATATCATGTTCCAGGTGACTCAGCATGACACGTGTCACGTCCAGAGTCACCGACACAACACTTGGCGCGAGACTCACCAAAATGTGACACTTATTAGGTGACTCACCCACACTAACGACACTTGCCATGCATAGAGGTAGGCATGCTTATAGTGGTGAGATTTCACGCACGGTCTCTGTTTACGTGTTGGTGTCTTGCTCCAACGAACCTACTACTTTGAGTGATGTTATATTTTCCATATATTATTCGTCAAGTTATTTGTATCGATTCCGGCCCAATTTTTCTCATTAATTTATTTTCAAATTAAACTATTGTTTGGTCGTTTAGACGGTGTCGATTACACATTAACCCAAAATACTTAAAAGTATAGAGATGTTATTTTTTTCCTAAAAAAATAATTCATCCAAGATTATTATCTTGATTTGATTTATTTTTTCCATAAATATATCTAAATTATGGAGATAGTATTTATTGTTTTACGAACTCGTCGGTACGTGTATTTTTAACGACCGTGTTCAATAATACTAATTTGTATTTTCCAGCTTCGTTATAACTCAAAATTGAGTCACATTTTTGCATGCGTTATCGGTTTTCAATTCTCTACAATATTCAAATGGATTCATCCATGAATATTTTCTTGAATATCATGTTGGATATTCCCACGTTTAACTGGAAATATTCGTTTCTTCATAACTTATTACTAAAATTCCTTTATTTGGTCTGACTTGACACGTGTTTTCCATTAATAAATAATATTTTTCACTTATGGGTCTTATATCTCGCATAATCTAGTTTAAACGTATCATAATCTCTATCATGGAATATTATAATACTTTTATCATAATCTCTATCATGGAATATTATAATACTTTTTATTTTACAGGTGTTCACACATTTCAATGTTTACGAGATTCTTCGCAAACTGGACTTCTGAACGACTAAACAATATCCACGTACAAGCTTATCACTTGAAAGCGAAAACTAGGGAATTATCGCATTCTAGGCAAGTTTTTGCACTCATAGTTTTTGCTTTACACTAGCCCTTTTTATGACCAAGTTATCGCATTTGGATTAGTTTTCACAGCCGATAGTTTTTGCATAGCCTGTGTGAAACTATGTGAATGTGAAAAGTATAACTAGGTACTAACTAGGATTACACGAGAACGACTCGTATACGAAAACTATATCTAAGAGGTGCCTCAAGCGAAAACTGTCTATCTAATGTGAAAACGATAATCTAAAGTGAGACCTATTGTGACATCTGCCCGATCCGACCCGACCCAGGTACCCGTTTCTCTGACCCGATCTCTTTCTTTTATTATTTAATATTTATACTTATATTTTATTTTTAATAATAATAATATATATTTCCTTCCCGCCTCTTTCTCTCTCTTTCTTTCCGCCGTCCCCTCCCTCTTCCTTCTCTCTTTCCGCCTTCTTTTCCCTCTTGTCGCCGTCCCGCCCTTACGCCTTGTTTCCCTCTTTTTCTAACTCTTTGCTTGTCCTTTGGTTCTTCCCGCCTAAGGATGTCTGCAGCTCCACGCGCCAGACTCCTTACATGGAAGCCTGCGTGAAGACATCTTGTTCCTGCGATGCGTGAAGAGAACTCTTCTCGCAGCGCGCTAAGAATGCATGTTCTTCCCGCAATGCGCTAAGAATGTATGTTCTTCCCGCGATGCGCTTAGAATTCTAGTTCTTCACGCAGCACGCTAAGGATTTGTGATTCTTCCCGCAGTGCGCTAAGGATTGTTGTGCCAGCCTTCGCGCTCGCGCACTCAGCCTTCCCGCGCTTAACCCTTGTATCTTCTGTTTATTCTAGCCGTTTGCTTTTGTAAATGTCTTTTCTTCTGAGCTGTTGACCTAACCTATCTAATGTCTGAATAGTTACTTTCGGCGCAGCATGCGTACCAACCTCATTGGTTGGTAGAAAAAGTGACTGACATTATCTTTTGAGATCTGCTTTTCCATGCTTTAACCAGTAACTTTACCTGTCCTCTCCCATGCCTTTTTCTGAATCCTGTCAGCCTTTTCCTCTTTTTCCCTGCTACCATATCTTTTGATATCTTTACTTTTCAGAACTTTTTACTGTTGATATTTTTTCTTTTACTTTTGGAGATCTTTTCTAGGGTTTGTGTCCCCTAGGGTTTGCCTATATATAGTACTATTTTCTTAACACTTCACACACTACACTTATTCTCTTCCTCCCTTTTTGCTCTCTGCCGTTGTTCTTCAGCCGCCTCCCTCCTCTCTTGCCTCCGTTTTCTCCTCTCCTCTGCCCTGTTTTCCGGTAATATATTATATATAATAACTTATTAATTATGCTAACTTATAATCAAGACTTAAAACAAATCATTAAAACAATAATCTTGTTTATAGGTTAACTTGTGCTTGTTTAAAGTTGGTTCTTGCTTTATCTATCATCGCATCTTTATCAAGTGAGTAATCTCGTACCTAATCCCTTTTTGCTTTTAATGTTTTGGGATGTTCATGTGTTCATACAAACTTAGAGTCTTAAACTTGTTTATGAGCTTTAGTCGCGCAGTATCCCATGTGTTGAGGACGTTTACTTGGCTGTTTATTTGTATGTGTGTATCATTAACCGCTTTGTTCGGCCTATTCCGAAGTTTTCATGGTACCATTAGATGAACACGGGAGACCTATCGTTTACGGTTTTCTTTGTTTACACTTGCACAGATGTTTTCTCGTTTTTGTGCTCAATTGGGAGCACGGATTGAACTATGAACTATGAGCTATGATCTATCTAGGCTTGATCACAATCTGATTGCACCCTTGTTAAACACCAGACATACACGTGTTGCGCGCAGATTTATGGCTATCTATGTATTGTATTAAACTTGATTTCTCACCAACACGCAAGTGTTTGACGTTTATTTTAACACATGTTCAGGTTTGCAGTAGCTGTTTTGGAGCTTGTGGACACGTAGGACGTTTTTACTTTTGGACCTAGAATTAAAATGTATCAAGACAAGTTAATGTTGTTTGAATGTTATAATTTATAATATATTGATTTATGTTTGATTTATGTTCTTTATTTTCCCCGCTGCGCGTGCGTGATAAAATGTGTATTAATAAATATTGACACCAATAGTGTCGCGAGTAATGAAGCAATATGTGGCGCCCCGATGTATAATCCGCCTTTGGTCGGGGTGTTACAGATTGGTATCAGAGCTCGTTGACTTTAGGATAGGTGGTTAGACGTAACGGCCTAGAATACCTAAGAGTCCCTTCTCGCGCATGAGAGAAATCTCATGTTTGCGCGCTTATTGTTAATTACTCGTTATTTATGAATATGCTCGCGCTTGCGCAGTATATGATTTTATGTTTTATTTCGCGATATTTCGATTTTTGTTGAATTTCGATTTTTATTGGTTTTACCTACATATTCGTTTGTTGGGATTGAAAATCCGAAAAGTCATGGTGATACATGAATAGTTGATTTTCAATTTCCATTTACGATTATGTTCTGAGGTTGGAGACTTGAAAAGTCATGGTGATACATGAATTGTCAACCTCCAATACTCATTTTCTTGTATGTTTTATATTGAGGATTGAAAAGTCATGGTGATACATGAATCGTCAATCTCCAATGCTCGTTTACTCGTATATTTTAAATTGGGAATTCGGAAAGTCATGGTGATACATGAATTGTCGATTCTTGATTCGAATTTGTTACCTTTATTAAGTCTGCATTTTGGGTCATTTATTTTACTTTAACTTTTGACAGTAACTGACTCCGTGAAACCAAGCTTTATAAGATTAAAACTTTGCGCTAAAACCAAGATATTAACTAAAATTAAAATTTTTATAGAATGCCTCCGCTATCTCGCCGATTTCAGAGAAGAGAAGCCTCGCGCATGCGTAGACAGCAACGTTCCCAGGAAATGGCCGCCGCAATAGCCCAAGCCTTGAGCCAAAACAATACCTCCAGTTATAACATTAAGTCCTTTAACGCGGGTAACCCTCCAAAGTTCACAGGTCTTGAAGGAGCCACCATGATGCTCCAATGGCTCGAAAAGATTGAAAACACTTTCCTCCACACCCAATGCCCCTCAGACAGACGAACCCTATATGCTTCCAGTGTCCTGGAATCCAGAGCGCTTACATGGTGGAATGGAGTAGCTCATGCGCGTGGCGCAGAAGCTGCTTCCAGCATACTCTGGGAGGAATTTAAGGATCTCTTGACGCGAGAATTCTGCCCTCCCAACGAAGTTAAGCGCCTGGAGGAAGAATTTTGGAATCTTAAGCAGTACAGCGGAGAAGCGCGCGAATACGCGACGCGCTTCCACGAGCTAAGCTTACTGGTCCCTCACCTTGTTACCCCTTCACGCCGAGCAATCGAGAAATTCCTTGGGGGTCTCCCCATGGAAATTCAAGATTCTGTATGGGCCAGAAACCCAGTTACCCTCTCTGACGCATTGAGTTGGCCGCTGTGCTCAGCGACAACCATGTCAGAGCAGGAACCCTGTTCCTGCGGGGAACTGAGAAGACCAAACTCACCAAGACTGCCCCTGAACCAACAGAAACCAAACCAGAACCCTCAAACCGTAACAACCTCAAGCGCAGGCGCAAAGCCTATGCGCTTACCAACCCGCCCATTGTCCAGCAACCCGCATACCAACCTCCAGTTTATGCGCCTAACCCACTGTCAGCCTACCCAACTCCCCCTGTAGTTCACAACTATGCCCTAACCAATCCCGCACTCCCTGCCCCGCCACCTAAGAAACCTTACACAGGAAACCAACCCCTTTGCCCAACCTGTAGACTTCACCACCCAACTCAGACCCCGTGTCGACAATGTAACCGATGTGGCCGCATTGGTCACTCAACCGAATACTGTAGAGTCCCTCCCGCCAACCCAATTGCGCCAACACCACCAGTCTACCCGCAGAACCCACAATCAATCTACCAAAACCCACGACCCAGGTCGTGCTATAACTGCGGTGATCCCAGTCATTTCCGGAACGCGTGCCCGAGACTACAAGTGCAAATCACACAAGCGAATCCGGTGAACCAGATTTCGAACCAAGTGACGCGTGGACGAGCTTTTAACATAACCGCGCACCAAGCGCAAGCGAATAATGACGTAGTTAATGGTACATTTTTGCTTAACGGATTTTATGCTTCTATACTTTTTGATACTGGCGCCGATCGAAGTTTTATCTCTCGCGCCTTCGAGCAGAAGCTTGCGCGACCGCGCAACGACTTAAAAGAAGATTTTTCAGTTGAATTGGCTAATGGTGAAACTGTTTTAATAAACTCAGTGATTAAAGATTGTACGCTTAACCTTAACGAAAACGATTTTCTGATCGACCTCATCCCCATGCCTCTTGGAAGCTTTGATGTTATCATTGGTATGGACTGGCTCTCGAAGAATCGCGCCGAAGTTATTTGCGCCAAGAAGTTGATTCGCATTCCTCGAGAAAATGGTGATCTTCATATTTACGGCGAAAAACCCTCCCGCGGTCTTAAACTTATGTCTTGCGCCGAAGCCCGAAGACTCATGCGGAAGAAGTGTGTTGCATTCTTAGCCCATGTGGTTAAACCTGCTGAAGAGAAGAAGCTTCGCGATATCCCTGTTGTGCGTGATTTCCCTGAAGTTTTTCCTGATGATCTTCCTGGTATCCCTCCCGCTCGTGAAGTCGAGTTCCGTATTGATCTTGTCCCTGGTGCTTCCCCCGTAGCTAAATCTCCTTACCGTCTTGCGCCCGCTGAGATGCAAGAATTGGCAAGCCAACTTCAAGAGTTGACTGCTAAAGGATTCATTCGCCCTAGCTCTTCGCCCTGGGGTGCTCCGGTGTTGTTCGTTAAAAAGAAAGATGGATCGTTTCGCATGTGTATTGATTACCGCGAGTTGAACAGACTCACCATTAAAAACCGGTATCCCTTACCGCGTATTGACGACCTCTTTGATCAACTCCAAGGTGCCTCTTGTTTCTCGAAGATTGATCTCCGCTCTGGCTATCACCAGTTGCGCATCCGCGATGAAGATGTCCCGAAGACTGCTTTTCGAACTCGTTATGGCCATTTTGAATTCTTGGTCATGTCCTTCGGTTTAACCAATGCACCCGCCGTTTTCATGGATCTAATGAATCGGGTGTGTAGGCCTTTCTTGGATAAATTCGTGATTGTGTTTATCGATGATGTTCTGGTGTATTCTAAGACCAAGGCCGAGCATGAGCAACATCTCCGATTGGTGTTGCAGAAGCTTAGAGCTGAGCAACTCTATGCTAAGCTTTCCAAGTGTGAATTCTGGTCTGATGAAGTACAGTTTCTTGGTCATGTTGTTAACAAGATGGGTATTCATGTCGACCCATCCAAGATTGAAGCAATCAAGAACTGGATTACGCCATCCTCTCCTTCTGAGATCCGTTCCTTTCTGGGCTTAGCTGGTTACTACCGGCGATTCATTTCGAACTTCTCGAAGATCGCTTTGCCTTTAACAGCTCTAACGCACAAAGGTAAACCATATATTTGGGGCTCGAAGCAAGAAGAAGCCTTTCTAACGCTCAAGCGTTTGTTGTGTGAAGCTCCTGTTCTTGCGCTACCTGAGGGTAATGATGATTTTGTCGTGTATTGCGATGCATCCAACCAAGGTCTCGGTTGTGTTCTTATGCAACGAGGCAAGGTTATCGCTTACGCATCAAGGCAACTCAAGGTTCATGAAAAGAATTATACAACTCACGACATCGAGCTTGGTGCAGTTGTTTTTGCCTTGAAGATCTGGAGACACTACCTTTATGGTACTAAGTGTATCCTCTACACTGACCATAAAAGCCTTCAGCATATCTTTGATCAAAAGGAACTCAACATGAGGCAACGCCGATGGAACGAACTCATCAGCGATTACGATTGTGAGATCCGGTATCATCCTGGTAAGGCTAATGTGGTAGCCGATGCGCTCAGCCGAAAACCCTGCCAGCTTAACTGTATTTTGCCGCGCACGCAGCTTCACTTCGCGCCGATTCAAAGCGACCTTGAATCGCGTATTCGTGACGCGCAGCGCGCATCCATCAGTAATGGTAACCTTCGCGCCGAGTTAGCGTGTGGCGCGGAAGCGCATTTTGTCCCTAATCTGAGTGGAATTCTCTGCTATCTCAATCGCATCTGGATTCCCTTTGATGAGAATCTTCGCGCTGATATCCTGAGTGAAGCGCACAAATCTCGGTATTCTATTCATCCTGGCGCTGATAAGATGTACAAGGATTTGCGCATAACTTATTGGTGGCCCGGTATGAAAAAGGATATTGCTGTGTTCGTAGCTAAATGCCTGACTTGTTCTAAAGTAAAAGCTGAACACCAACGCCCATCTGGTTTGCTCGAACAACCAGAAATTCCTACGTGGAAATGGGAATGTGTAGCGATGGACTTTATTACCAAGTTACCTTTGACAGCAAGCAAACATGATAGCATTTGGGTAATAGTGGATCGATTGACTAAGTCTGCTCACTTTCTGCCCATTCGTGAAAACTACCGTGTTGAGCAACTCGCGCAGCTTTATGTCAAGGAAATTGTCTGCCGCCATGGTACTCCTTTGAGCATCATATCCGATCGCGATGGCCGTTTTATATCTCGCTTTTGGAAATCTCTCCAATTTGCGCTAGGAACTCGCTTGGACATGAGTACGGCATATCATCCTCAGACTGACGGTCAGTCTGAGCGAACTATTCAAACTCTTGAGGATATGCTCCGATCTTGTGTTCTTGATTTTGGAGGTAATTGGGATTCGCACCTGCCTTTGATCGAGTTCTCTTATAATAACAGCTATCATTCCAGTATTGGTATGGCCCCATTTGAAGCACTTTACGGTCGTAAGTGCCGCTCCCCGATTTGTTGGAGCGAAGTGGGTGAAACTCAAATCACAGGACCCGAACTTGTTCAAGAGACAACCGATAAAATCGCCAAGATCCGTGATCATCTGCTGACTGCCAGGAGCCGACAGAAGAGTTACGCAGATCGTAGGCGAAAGCCTCTCGAATTTCAAGTTGGTGATCTTGTTCTCCTCAAAGTGTCGCCTTGGAAAGGTGTTGTCCGCTTTGGGAAGAAAGGTAAGCTTGCTCCTCGTTATGTTGGTCCATTCAAGATTCTCGCGCGTGTGGGAAAAGTTGCCTACAGACTTGACCTGCCGCCCGCGCTCAGTAATGTGCATCCAACGTTCCATGTATCCAATCTCAAGAAGTGTTTAGCTGACGAGAACCTTCACATTCCACTTGATGAAGTTCAAATTGATGAATCTATGCATTTCGTTGAGAAGCCTGTTGAGATTATGGATCGCGAGGTTAAGCAAACCAAGCGCAGTCGTATCCCTATCGTGAAAGTTCGCTGGGAGTCCAAGCGCGGAGCCGAGTTTACATGGGAAAGGGAAGATCAAATGAAGATCAAGTACCCGCACCTGTTCTCTGCGCAACCTACTTCGAGATAAATTTCGGGACGAAATTTCTTAAAGTAGGGGAGACTGTGACATCTGCCCGATCCGACCCGACCCAGGTACCCGTTTCTCTGACCCGATCTCTTTCTTTTATTATTTAATATTTATACTTATATTTTATTTTTAATAATAATAATATATATTTCCTTCCCGCCTCTTTCTCTCTCTTTCTTTCCGCCGTCCCCTCCCTCTTCCTTCTCTCTTTCCGCCTTCTTTTCCCTCTTGTCGCCGTCCCGCCCTTACGCCTTGTTTCCCTCTTTTTCTAACTCTTTGCTTGTCCTTTGGTTCTTCCCGCCTAAGGATGTCTGCAGCTCCACGCGCCAGACTCCTTACATGGAAGCCTGCGTGAAGACATCTTGTTCCTGCGATGCGTGAAGAGAACTCTTCTCGCAGCGCGCTAAGAATGCATGTTCTTCCCGCAATGCGCTAAGAATGTATGTTCTTCCCGCGATGCGCTTAGAATTCTAGTTCTTCACGCAGCACGCTAAGGATTTGTGATTCTTCCCGCAGTGCGCTAAGGATTGTTGTGCCAACCTTCCCGCTCACGCACTCAGCCTTCCCGCGCTTAACCCTTGTATCTTCTGTTTATTCTAGCCGTTTGCTTTTGTAAATGTCTTTTCTTCTGAGCTGTTGACCTAACCTATCTAATGTCTGAATAGTTACTTTCGGCGCAGCATGCGTACCAACCCCATTGGTTGGTAGAAAAAGTGACTGACATTATCTTTTGAGATCTGCTTTTCCATGCTTTAACCAGTAACTTTATCTGTCCTCTCCCATGCCTTTTTCTGAATCCTGTCAGCCTTTTCCTCTTTTTCCCTGCTACCATATCTTTTGATATCTTTACTTTTCAGAACTTTTTACTGTTGATATCTTTTCTTTTACTTTTGGAGATCTTTTCTAGGGTTTGTGTCCCCTAGGGTTTGCCTATATATAGTACTATTTTCTTAACACTTCACACACTACACTTATTCTCTTCCTCCCTTTTTGCTCTCTGCCGTTGTTCTTCAGCCGCCTCCCTCCTCTCTTGCCTCCGTTTTCTCCTCTCCTCTGCCCTGTTTTCCGGTAATATATTATATATAATAACTTATTAATTATGCTAACTTATAATCAAGACTTAAAACAAATCATTAAAACAATAATCTTGTTTATAGGTTAACTTGTGCTTGTTTAAAGTTGGTTCTTGCTTTATCTATCATCGCATCTTTATCAAGTGAGTAATCTCGTACCTAATCCCTTTTTGCTTTTAATGTTTTGGGATGTTCATGTGTTCATACAAACTTAGAGTCTTAAACTTGTTTATGAGCTTTAGTCGCGCAGTATCCCATGTGTTGAGGACGTTTACTTGGCTGTTTATTTGTATGTGTGTATCATTAACCGCTTTGTTCGGCCTATTCCGAAGTTTTCATGGTACCATTAGATGAACACGGGAGACCTATCGTTTACGGTTTTCTTTGTTTACACTTGCACAGATGTTTTCTCGTTTTTGTGCTCAATTGGGAGCACGGATTGAACTATGAACTATGAGCTATGATCTATCTAGGCTTGATCACAATCTGATTGCACCCTTGTTAAACACCAGACATACACGTGTTGCGCGCAGATTTATGGCTATCTATGTATTGTATTAAACTTGATTTCTCACCAACACGCAAGTGTTTGACGTTTATTTTAACACATGTTCAGGTTTGCAGTAGCTGTTTTGGAGCTTGTGGACACGTAGGACGTTTTTACTTTTGGACCTAGAATTAAAATGTATCAAGACAAGTTAATGTTGTTTGAATGTTATAATTTATAATATATTGATTTATGTTTGATTTATGTTCTTTATTTTCCCCGCTGCGCGTGCGTGATAAAATGTGTATTAATAAATATTGACACCAATAGTGTCGCGAGTAATGAAGCAATATGTGGCGCCCCGATGTATAATCCGCCTTTGGTCGGGGTGTTACACCTATGGCACAAGCGAGAACTTACCTCAAAAGTGTGAACTATTACTCAAAAGCCAAAACTCGTCATCTTCTTCGCGAACTTATTACATCTAGATCTAATTATGTTGAACTCAATGTTCCAAGGACTATGACGTTTCAAGCTTGTTACTTTATTGATCTACAGGGTCCGATTATCAACCAATGAAGATTCCATGCATAGACCTTAACGAATAACCAAGCTTTAAACGATTTTGACTTTTAAATGGGGCTAACTCTTCCCGATCAATTTAAGGATGATTCTAGTTGTTGCAGATGATTTCCGCTTACCAATCTCTTTAGAATTTGATCCTCTACGGAATGGTATGCTTGAATGTTGACACCAAACCTGAAGCGCAAACCCAAATGCTCTTTCTCTCTTTAGTTTTCTCTCTCTACGGTTTCTTGATGAACAAGTCAATTAAAGGAAGGTGGCTGGACTTGCATAGGGTTTCTTTCCATCCTTTGATATTTACAATTACACCCCACATAACTTCTTGTTTTTGTTTTACTCATAACAAAATTCATAGACCCTTAAACACATAACCCACTACTATAATATAAATAATAAATACCTGATTTTATTATCGAATAATGGTATGTTACAAAGCTATATGAGAAGAAAAGAAGATATGCATACAATGATTGCTATCATGATGATGATGAGCTAGCTAGAGCTGACAAGATCGAGTGGACCAGCTAATAATAATGGCCTGGTTGACCGAGGGGTAGATTGAAAGAAAGAAAGAAGGCAAGGTGAGCGATCCAAGGATAAAAGTGAAAGAAATGGAGGCGTTAATTGGAATCAAGGATTTAGATGTACAAATCAAGATTAAGGGGACAATATATGATTAATAATCAAGAGGAAACTAGTATAGATAACAATTAAGTAAGGAAAAAAAAAGTCTAATTTTAGGGTCAAGCTAATTGTGATGTTTATATATAGAGTTTAGTATTTATTTATTTGCAGTTTCAGTTGTTAGAGTAGGAAACAAGTTATTGTAGTATAGGGTCTCATCAAGTTAAACTTTTATTTGTAATTTTTATTTTAATAAATAAGAAAACAGTCGTGAGAGTTAATCACAAAATATAGGTGTTATTTTGTGTATTTGATATCGATCTATTGGCTGATAAAGTCATATTTATGATTCTTGCAAAAAAGATACTCTATCATTTATCAATACAGGAATACCATTTGAAAACAAACATCCTACTAACCAAATAATAATGTGTTTCGTACGTATTCTAAAACCACGCGATCTAAGCCAGACCCTTAAAATTATGCACTATTGTGGAATTTATGAATATAGCCAGATGTATATTATTCACATATATGATTGATAGCATAATGCAATTGTAGCTTGCCGACAAAAACAGACAAAACATCACCACCTTTAAGGACACACAATCTTATTTAGTAATTATGTTTTTTCTATTTTGTTACTCGATCTTTTTCATCAACGATTCATAACCATGGATTGATCAATTAGTAAGTTGGTTAATGAATCCTTAGAGAACTATATTGGTTAATTAATGGTTGGGGTTGTCGTATAAATGATTGTGGGTTAGTTTTAACTTCTAAAAACTTAATAATGTAACCTTGTCATTAGCACAATTGACATATAATCAATTTTTTTAATATTCTTCAATTGATCCACAAAAAAGCAATCTCAGATGAATAAATACATACAATATTATACATGGCAATACCAATAAATCTAAAATGGTATATAGTTAGGGGAAATAAATTAATAAATATACTAGAAACAATCACTTTTAGCAAATTATAACAAGTTAACAATGAAACAAGAAGTTCAAAGAAAAACCATTTGCTTTAACGTTCTGTTCAACCGCGCACCAGTAGGGAAATCGATCACATATAGATTTAAAAAGAAACATTGATTAAAACAGTAACAAATGAAAAGGCTTTATATTTAATTAAAGCAAACGGATAAGACTATACGTAGTGGGACGACAAGTTTATGATTTTTGGGCGATTTTGGGCGGCAATACCGTCCCCCGGAAGATACTGGGGAGATTTCAGGGGTGGGACGACATACTTTTGTCGCCGGCTTGTGTTTGAAGACTGCTGACGTGTCGATCAAGTATTGGGGGTGGGGCGATTTGTGGCTACAACCCCCCTCCCCCCCCCCCTCCCTGCATATCGTCCCCCTCAGCCACGTGTCAAAAATCCCCCCCCCCCCCTCCAACCCCCATTTTGTAGCCCTCCACTACACATAACCTAATATGTATATGTGTACATTTACTCTAGTATAAATGTTAACTAGGGTTGTTTGGCCGGTTGATTCGGTAGGGATTCACTCATAGAAAACTGAGCAGTTTCCTACATCAATTTGCTTAGAAAATTCATAGGAAACAGTCGTTTTCGTGTAATTCTCGACTAAGACATTTTGTTCAGAAAAAGCCCCCTGGGAAACTACTTTCAAAGCAATTCACGACCAAGACTTCCTTCCATTTCCTACGTTTGCAGCAGTTTTCCTACCAACGTGTTTTGCGGTCATATTTCCTACTAGTAGCATTTGCAACTACCAATGCTTTTTGGACCGGTTTACTACCAATCATGTTTGCGATCAGTTTTCTACCGAACCTGTTTTAAGACCATTTTCTTACGAACACTGAGTTCAACTTTTCCTACAAATAATGTTTTAAGTAAAAAAAACAAAAATTACGAGCTATTTGGGCTTAAAACACAGAAAAAAATCTAATAAATATCTTGTTTAGGAAAACAATACAACTATAAAGTCCGGTTTACTTAATACAATACGTAATGTTTACGATAATAAACCTAAAATATGATTCATAAGGGAGGTGGATGATTGCCAATTAATTTTCATCTCTTTCCTTTGCTGCCTTCATTCATCTTCCATTTTTTATTCATTCATCTTCCATTTAGCTCTTTATATATTCTATCTGGAATCGCAAGTCCAGTATAAAGTTTTGTTAACAATCATGCACATACGCATACGCATATCTTTATGGCGTTTGTTTGATCGGTCATCCTTGTTGGGATTATCCTGCGGTGAATCTAGCAACTCTAGATCATTCCCCACCTTTAACAGCACTATAGCATCATAAAGCGAGATAAAGAAATAAAGGATGTAATCTCATAAAAAGAATAAGGAATTAAAATAATATGATATTTATCTATTCGTGAATTAAATAATAAGTAAAGGCTATTTGGTAGCCTCTTAATGGTCTTAAACGATCATGTTACACATTTTAATGGTTTATGAAACCTCATAATTGTCAGTTAGGATTCAGAAATATACCGAATGATTCAGATTCATAGGCTACCTTTTAATTAGTCAGATCTCCTATTGACTTAGCATAAGATTACCAAATAACTCCTAAGAAATATAATACAGGTTAAACAAGCAAGAGTGGTCTTATGTGCATTTAAACTTTCAGAAGTTTGACTTAAATATTCGCCTTCGCTATCGTGACGTGTTTTAAAGCTGTGAGGCGTGATGGTTTGTCTTGGCATGGCAAAGTGGACAATATCATGGTCTAGTTATGCTGGATTGTTACACAAAAAGGTTAAATACTAAGATGGCCTCCAATATTCGTATTTTATAATACACCTATTTATTCATTTTTCAAAATCATTGATTATATATAACTAAATAACGATTGACAAGAAAATGTTGGTGGGTCAGGCCAACTCGATCGACACAAAAAACATGTTTTTGAGTTTTACATGCCATTTTGACTCGTTGCCCAACTTGTTCGGCCCACCCTTTCGAAGTATTGAAACAAAAAATAACCTACTTTAATACTCTTGTTACGTCGGGTCTTAGAATTGTGGGACACATATTGCGCTTTATGATTGATTAAGGATGATTTTCCAACATCTAGAAAACCAACTATTCCAGCCAGTTAAACATTGTATCATGTCTAGTAAGAAAATTATTTGGAGTTTAGGAATTGCATTTATGTCACCCAATAATAAATGTTGAAAACAAAATAGAGACCATCTTGTAATATGCTAGAATTCCTGAGACCCAAGTTATTTTGTATTGTGTACCAAGAAGATGGGTTACACCATTTTGTAAGATAAATACAGATAGGAAAAAGGGTGAGTAAATAGCACTTTGACCAATATCTACCTAGATGTAACAATTTCAATTTATTACATAAAATGGTTGGTTTAGGCTGTATTTTAGAACTTTGATCAATATCTACCGTAAACTGATGCAGATCGAGTTACCAGCGCGTCCCCATCGTGGTTTAAGCTGTATGTTAGAACTTTGACCAGTATATACCGTAATGAACCAAAGTGATGCAGATCGAGTTCCCGGTGTATCTTTATACAACATGCGGGGTGATTGTCGCTAGCATAATATTTAAAAAAAAATAATCTATCTCCTAAATATTAAAAAAAAAAAGATCTTATATTTAATAGAGTTGAGTGCTGCTAAAAATTCAGTAATGTCTAAAAGGTACAGAAAGCTACAAGGAAACAGCATGTGCCCTAAGGGGTAAGTACGGGTTAATGTTGAAATAACTAGAACATGATTTGAAATAAATTATACCACTTGGGGTAATATGAAATAAAGCATCACGGATACGTTGATATAAATTTTAAAACATCTAAGCAAAAAAGAAAACACAATGCTAAGATAATATAACACAATATTGAAAAATAAAACCTCGTTTAAAAATCGTACTCGGTTCAAAACACTTAAAAACGTGTTTTATTTTCATTATTAAATTAAGAACGTTCTCAAATTAATGATAAAAGAAATACTCGATTTTATGGTGTAATTTTTTATTAGATGGCTTTACATATAAAAGGTCATTAGTATTTAATAAAAAAATATTCGATAAAAGCCAACATTGATATCCCAATATTACCAATAAAAAAATATTCGATAAAAGCCAACATTGATATCCCAATATTACCATTTTGTTCATTGATTCAAAGTTTTGCTGATATGGAGTTATGGACGCTTTAGATCATTTCACCAATTATATCTTTTGATCATAAATGGAACATAATTTTGTCAAATTTTTTTATATTTCACCCTAGCCGTACTTAATATTACTAATATCATATATTATTATTAGTTCTCTTAATAATAATAAGTAAAAATTTAAAACTTTTATATTGAAACTTTCACCAAATAACTATACCTCCTGTGTTTAAGCCTTTTAAATACATACTTGAATGATTTTAATTAATATATTACCCTTTAGAATCATGTATCAAAAACAGCTCTGTCACAAATTTTTTGACATACAGATACAACGCTATCGAGCACGCATCCCAAGAATCCTAAGCCTCTAAGTGGTAGTCCTCGTTATAGACATTCTGTCGAGTACCATTTCTCAGTCATACTAATCTTCTCCTCGGTCCCCATTGTATTGGTTGATAACATCCATATATGCGATCAACAATGCCATGACTTCAGGTTTACACATGTGGAGAATGCCTGATGGGAGATTCGTCGGATCAGTGATCTGTGGAATCACTCAGTGCCTGGTCTTCTCATGGGTGATGGCTTGGATGAAATAATGATTATTTTTTGTAGTAAACTGCAGTTGTTGGATCTTGGAAACTGAGAGGCTAGGTTCGGTGTTCTATTGAGTGTGGTTCGTTTAGTCATGCTCTTGCGTATCTATTCATGGTGGTGTGAGCTGATTTCAGGCTGTCTAGACTTAATAGTGGAACCAGAGACCTCAACTAGCATGTTCTTATGGATACATGGCTCCTAATAACAAACAGGGTTGTTCACGAGCCGAGCCGAGCGAAGGCTTGCTCGTTGCTTGGCTCTTTACAACCGAACCGAACGGCTGAAATTCGAACTGAGCGGAAAAACCAAACAAGCCAAAATCAAACCGAGCATTTTTCGATCGAATATCAAACGATTTCGGGCATTTTTTATTTCTTTTTCACTTTAAAAGTTTTAACAAGAAACAAGTTTGAAGGCTGTAAATAATATATTTGTAAACAAATTAGTAGTTTTTAGAAAAACATATAATAGGTTATAAATTTTCAGGAGAAAGAAGTTTGAAATGAGATATAATAAACATGTAAATAAACTTTTAGTATTCTGAAAACTTAAATCAAACTAATAAAACTATAAAATTAACGGAATAGGAAAATATTTATAGGGTTTAAAAAATTGTATACCTATATTTTATGTTTTGTTGTCTATATATTTATATATTTGTTCATATATAATTATATATAAACTAAATTAAAAATATTCGAGCCTAACCGAACTGAGCAGACCTTTGCTCGTTGTTTGGCTCGTTTACAAAACGAACCGAGCAGAGCGGCTTGTTTACAATCGAGCAAAAAAACGAGCGAGCATTTTCCGAGCGAGTTTGTGCGTCGAGCGGTTTGGACAGCCCTAAATTTACAAATAATGATTTCTGCTTCTATGTTTTAAGGGCTAACCGTATAAAGTAACCAACTTTGTTCTGTTTTTATGACAAAACTAACAAATAAGATGTCCAGTTTGGATTAATACAGAACCGGCATCAGATCAAAGGATTACTGAGAAGAGTGACATCTACATATATTGAACATTACTCTTAGAGGCAAGAATAATTTGCGATATTTTTTATGTTCACTATTAAATTCGTAGTAACTAAAAGAAATACAGCTTATCAATTTAGTGAAACAGGTAGGATCCTCCCAAACTAGTGTCGTGTAGTCAACACAGTAGGGCCCACAACAGTAGTAAGCAGAGGCTGGTATGGTGGTACCTCTCAAAGACTTAAGGCGGATGCTCGGATTGTAACCTTTTCAAGATGAAATTAATAACTCCCCAATTAAAGCCACGGTATTGAAGCCATGTGATGATTCTTGATTTTTGTTTTTCAGTTGGGAGATCTTTAGCACGAGTCCATTGCTTTGAAGCTTGTGTAAATAGATGGTCAAACGAGGCCTTTGATAATCCAAATCTTGAAACTTGATCATCACCGATGGGTTCACCGTCTTCCAAAACCGATTTTATTGTCCTTTTTGGCCAGAGCCTAAAAGGAACAGACACACCCCATAAGAAATAAGCATATGTTGGTTTAGGGAGATATAGTGCATACTAATGATACATTGAAACAATATATAATATAAAAAAGGTTGGTTCTGTTATAATTTATAACTTCAGGCAGTAGATATAATCACAGGAAGAACAGCTTACTTGTTTGATTCTACGAGGACCCCAGCTTGACAAAGACCATCTTGACCGAGAAAATGCTTCAGCATACAACAAATCATTGATCAACCCCCTGAAACAAACTTGATAAGTCAAGAAAATCTTAAAAGTTAAATCAAGATTCGTGGTACTGATCATGCACCTGTTCTGAAAGTCGGAGATCACAGCATTGACAACTTCAGGGGAGAATTTCTTTCCTGATAATTTCTTCTTCAGCTCAACCATTGTATATGCTCTGAAAACACAGAGTGTAGTAAAATTAAATGGTGTAAACTAGAGTGGTAAATGAGCTGAGCCGCTCGAGAGCTAGCGACATCGGCTCATTAACCCCGAGCTTAAACGAGCTTGAGCTTTTATTAAGGCCCATTTAATACATGAGCTCGAGCCCCAGCTTCACAAATAGATCCCGAGCCGGCTCATGAGTCTAAACAAGCTTTTCATTTATATATTATAACTATTATATATAAACTTTTTGATAGAAAGAGTTAGATAATATATTACATTATATATATAAATAATAAATACAATATATCCAAATAATTATAAAAATAATTAAACAAATGAGCTGAGCTAGAGTTCGAGCCCTCCTAATTTAAAACGAGCTGAGCCCGAGCTCTATATTTGCACCCCTACGGGAAATCAAAGAAAATCTATGAGGGAGAATACACTCTATATTTGCTTGGTTTTGGGATACAATGAATAAATGATTTAAGAATTATTTTACCATCTATGTAAAACTGACTAGAAGCAACCACTATAACACAATTCCACACCTATAAAACTAAATCATGATCAAATAAGTTGTAATGATCAAAGCACCACGCTAGTAGACGATCTAAAGCATGTTATAAAGAAATGTAGTTAGCCTATACGAAGATAAATGACTACCCGTATTGAGTGCAAACGCATCAATAACCTCGATATAAATGCTAATAAAATAGTTAGGATCTGCATTATAAATGTGACAGGGATTCTCGAAGCATTATGAAACTCTAGTTCATCTGCAAGGATTCTAACCTTGCAGCAAGCAATCTAATTGCTGTATTCTCTGCCTTTTCTTTATTTTCACTAGGTTCAGTTGATAGATGCTCGGCCTCATATTCTCCATTATGAGAGTCAAGTTCATCCAAACTATCCTCATGACCTTCCATTGCATCAAGTTCATGAACTTCTTCCACAGAATTCGATTCCGCAGATCTCCATTTATAAGTATGCTCCAACACGTCTGATCTCACAGACGAATTACAAACTATCTTTCCTTTAGATTTTAAATTACCTGTTGACATACACCAAATCAACTCTGGTGACCAGTTTTCTCATATTTTCATGTCAAATATAGTGTTTTGCTATACTACAAGAGGTGTTAAATGGATCGTGTCGTGGGTTGACGGATCCGACCCGACACGAACCCGAGCATGACTCGAAGTTGAAAATCATGACAGACACGTAAACCCAAACACGAAGCCATATTCGTGGGTTGACCCGAACACGGCCCGTTTGGCCCGAAAGTTTTTACCTTTTAGTTTTTTCACATATTGATATTAATACTTTATATTTACATTTTTACAACAAAAAATAAAAATTTATTAACGAAAATTACATTTTAATTATAAAATCTTACGTTAATTTTCTTTTTAGTTTTAATTTGGTATAAGATACCCAACCAATTTATATAAAAGTATAAAACACAATTTTAAAAACGTAAATGGGTAATACGCGTCAGCCAACGAACCATCCGAGTTAACCATAACCAGACGTGTCTAGATAAACGGGTCCATAGGTTCAATTCGAAGTGGTCCCAAACCCGCAAATATTCGTGTCAATGTCAAAAACTCACACCCCTAACTAAGAGAGCAGAACCAATCCAAAATTAGACACTTATTGTATAATTTACACATTAACTTAAACCCTAGAAACAGAGATGCATACCCGACTTAAAATTCAGTGAGTTTTCGTCCAAATAAAATCCTATCCTGGACCTATCCCGATCGTTTGAACAATTAGCATTCATTAAATCGTCATTTTCTTTGCTTTCACTAGGTTCAGTTGCTAGATGTTGGACCTCATATTCTCCATTATGAGAGTCAAGCGCATCTGGAACACCCTCAAGACCTTCCATTGCATTAGATTCATGAAGTTCTTCCATAGAATTCGATTCTGCAGATCTCCATTTATAACTATGCTCCAACACATCCAATCTCACAGATGAATTATGAACTTTCTTTCCTTTAGATCTTAAATTACCTGTTCAAAATACACCAAATCTACTTCAGTTACTATTTTCATCGCATTTTCATGTCCAAATGGTGTTTTGCTGCCATACTATGGTTGTAACAGTCGTGCCTAGGCGCTGATCACTCAACGAGTAATCCCCGAGTACTCCCTGACTAAGGCCGAGTGCATAGCGAGTCATCCCCAAGTACTCCCCGACTAAGGCCGAGTACTTAGCGAGTCATCCCGAGTACTCCCCGACTAAGGTCAGGTGCTCGCAAGTCGCAACTCCCCAGTCGACCGAGTTGGCAGCGCCTAGCGACTTCTGCAACCAAATTACCACCCAGTGTTGTAAAAATCACAATTAGGCACCAATTAATCGGAAATCGGAAGACTACCGATTCAATTTCTCTAATTAGCCCATAAATCAGTACCACCCAAAATGGGTCAAAAACTGGTCAAATTTAGGTGAGAATCGGTCAAAATGGGTCAAACTTTGTCAAATTTTGGTGAGAATTGGTCAAACTTCGGTCAAAATCTTTAAGTATTTGAAAAACTATACCTATTTTGAAATTTGCATATAAAACTTCAATCCAATCACCGACCAGCGCCTTCTCGACTTAAACCAAATTTGGAAACCTATGGCATCAACTTAAACCCTAGAAACAGAAGTGCATACCCGACTTAAAATCCGGCGACTTCTCGCCCAAATACGATCCAATCCCGGACCTCTCTCGATCATTCGAAAACTTATCATTCACCAAATCAACACTTCCGTATCGATGCAATTCGAATGCTTCGGGTTTCTTCGAAATTGAATCAGGCTCGTTAGGTTTATTCAAATTAGAGGATCTCTTAGGAACGTACCTAACCGGAAAATCCGTATTCGAACAACATCGAATAATAATCTTCGTTTCCCTCCTAAACACACATTCAAAATTAACACATTCATAAACAATTAAGCAGAGTTTATAGGCAAGTTATACGAATTAAAGGTAAACAAATGAATAATGAACAATAATAATTTACCAGGGCTTTAAGAACACTCGTGACTGAAGCTCAAATGCTTTAAGGTACATCAATTTTCCCGCCACAATCGCCATTGTCATTGAGGTTTCTTCGGATTTGAAAGAACATAATAATTATATAAAAAGCCCTAATTACCGAAACCTGTTTTATGTTGCCGTTTTCTATTTCTGGTTTAACTTTTTGACGAATTAGCCCTTGTAGTTTTTAAGGGTTGGCGGTACATACCCCGACTCGTGCTTTCGTGGGTGTTTATCGATTTGGTTTTCGGGTTATTCACTTCTGTGCTATTGTAGAGAGTATGTAGCACCCTCAATGCAAGAGGCGGATGAAGGACGGTGTCGTTGGGTTGATGAGCGTTCATTCAGCCACGGCAAAAGTGGCCCATCACTGTTTAAATCTTTTTTTTTAAATTAATTTTTATATTAAACAGTTTTTTTTTAATAACGACTAGTTTTTATTCTAACGTATAGTGATTGTGATTTTCATAGCGAAAACACTTTGTGTTTTGTGTTGGTCTTATCCTTTGTTGGTAATTAGATTTATTGATCAACTAGTTATTCTACCTCGTGCGTTGCGCCAGGCAGCTGGCACAACCCCAACATTGAAACGCAGGCATTGGTAAAACCCAAGCAATACGGCGATGAGTCGACACGAATTCAATCAGTATCGGCTGCGTTCGTTAAGATATAGATATTATTGG
Source organism: Bidens hawaiensis (assembly GCF_021521415.1). Taxonomy (NCBI): domain Eukaryota; kingdom Viridiplantae; phylum Streptophyta; class Magnoliopsida; order Asterales; family Asteraceae; genus Bidens; species Bidens hawaiensis. The sequence goes on along the minus strand of NW_027496906.1, from coordinate 19,798 downwards.
TAAAATTTGAACATTAAAACCCAAATATTAATTCGTCAAATTAGCATATAAGAAAACAAATATTTAAGACGATGTGTATTTGGTTGGCAAACCCGGGCGGTGGTAAAACCCAAGCGTTGTGGTCCCGAGCATTGAGGCGGTAACTTGACATGAATTTGGTCGATTTTGGTTATGTACATTATGGTACGGAACTAAAAAAAGAAAACAAATATAAAAATTGAGATGGACCAACAACCATTTTATTTATTTATTTTTCTTTTTTTGGGTGGGGGGTGGTGTCTGTCGGTAAACTTGAACATTGGTAAAACTTGAGCGTTGTCTGCCATGAGCTTTAAATAAGGTCATGGGTCTGCGTGAACTTGGTCAGTTTGATCGGTTCACATTACTTGAGCGTTGTCGGTACCGGAACTAAAACAAAATAAATTAGGGTCTGTTTGGTACGTGGTAATGGAATAGACGAGGGAATGGATTGAGGAATGGAATGAGCCATTATCATTCCATCATCATGTTTGGTTAACTATTGGAATGAAATAAATAATTACTTAAGTTATGTTTGGTAGATGGAAAAAAACGAAGTAATGGAATAAACTTCATTTAAATGACAAAAATGCCCATGCATTAAAATTAACGTTTACATCAATATCCAATTAAAATTCATAATAATATATTAAAAAAATTAAATATTTTTAACTCACAAAATTTAAAATCATTAAATAAGTTTCCAACTAAAATGAACATCAAAACATCCAAAAGTTTATGAAAAAAAAATCATCCAGAATTTTACCAACTCACAAAAAAAAGTAAAAATAATCCAAAAGTCAACATATATCATGTCAAGTGGTATCGTCAAGCATGTTCCTAACCCATTCAAGTTTGCGTTCTTGATTAACCTTAAAAAAGATTACCATCAACTCCTCATTTTGTGCGAGTTTACATACAGCCTTGTCACACTCACGGGTAGCTAAACCCACAACTTTGTTCATCTCTTCAAAAAGGTTATTGCGCAATTCCTCTCTATTGCTCTCCGTTCCAAAAACTCTCTTGAATGTCTCTGTAGCCCCCCTAATCTCCGCACCAATTATTTCTGCTGACTCTTTCAAGCTGCTCATTAAAGGATCTCAACTGTTGCGTCTTTTTCTCTTTCGTTGTGTACTTGATTCATCTTTGGAAACAACATATGAAGGGCTGTTTAGAGGCTGATCAATATCTATATCATCCAATCCATCTCCGGTAGCATGTTGTGCCTTGTTTAAGTCAGACAATATATCAGCAGCCGTTTGAGCATCCCTTCCATTTGCTCGATCCTTGCCAAATACAACACATAAGTCCCAATAATGAGGAAATTTCTTTCCTCTCCATTTCGCTGCGTTTTTATGCATCTAACAAGCCACATCATCATGATCGAGGTTAAAAAAAATATAAAAAATAATAATGTATAAAACAATTACTATAAAAAAAACTACAATCATAAATGATTATACACTACCTGTATATAAGCTTGCCAAACAGGCGGGGGAGCGTCAAGCATGTCGTTATTGTAATCCCAGCCAAAACCACTATGCACAGCAGACCAATCATTCTTCATTGTTTTTATACGCGACTCGATATGTGGCTTTGCTTTTATGCCAGCTTTAGGAAGTAAAATTGCTAGTTGTAGCTCCACTGCATTGAAGAAGCCAGGTTTAAACCCATTATCTGATTTGTAATTAGAACCTGAGTTGAGCACATCGAGCATGACTGCAACAAGCTTCTCGTCTTCCTTTTCAACCCATTTTGTTTTGTTTCTTCCTGGGCCCTTTTCAGAATCAAGCTATGAGTCCATATCTTCACACCAAACACATCAAATAAAACATTTAAATATTGTACAGATAGCAAACATAAGATGACACATAAAACTTTCAAATTTATTCATATGAAGTCCATTTTGATAAACATTACCAAAATAACATAACTAAAAACATAATGATCTAAACAATTCAATGATGTCTAGATGTCCATGCATTAAACATAGATGTTGCCAAATTTTGTCTAAAGTTTGTCCATTCATTCGAGGTCCCAATTGTTGTTATATGCTTCACATGTGAGCCAAGATCTTCGTCATCCACATCATTATTTGTGTCAATAAATTCTTCATCATCAAGAGGATCATATGGCATTTCTGTTCGAATAAAGTTATGCATAAGACAACATGCAAGTATAATTTTATTTTGTGTTCTAATCGGATAGAAAGACGGGCTTCTGAGTATAGCACATCTTTTCTTCAAAACACCAAAACAACGTTCGATGACATTCCTTGTTGCCGAGTGCTTCATGCTGAAGGACTCTTCAGGTTTTTCTGGTCTTCGTCCATTTAGCCAAGTATTCAGATGATATCTCTGACCTCGAAATGGTGCAAGGAATCCCTCTCCATTTGTGTACCCAGCATCAACAAGATAGTAGTTACCTTTAGGCACTTGCAATCCATTCTCTCGGATCATAGCACTACGAAGTATTCTACCATCTGCAGCAGATCCTTCCCAGCCTGGTAATACATAAATGAACTGCATGTCAGGTGTGCAAGCAGCAAGTACATTAGTTATTATTTTTCATTTTCTATTACGGTATATCGGCTTGTCGTCCTCTGATACTTGTACACTTATGTGTGTCCCATCTATTGCTCTTAAACATCCCTTGAACCATTTCCATCTTTCATCTGTTGACGTTTCTGATATTGGCTCTGGCTTCTTAAACAACGCATTTTCCATCGTATAACAGCATTTAGCACGTTGTTAAAATGTTTACTCATAGTCTCTCCTGATCGGCGAAACTGAAACTTCACCACTCGATTCTTCACATGGTGTGCCAAAATGTATAAGAAAATAGCAACTTGTTCGTCTACTTGAAGGTACTTAGATGCCTTCAACTTTCCATCCCTCTCCAACACATTACAAAGTGTCACAAAAGTTTCCCTATTCATTCTTAGTTGATGAAAGCAAGTGTCATCACTTTCATATACTAATCTATGCATATATTCTTTTCTCTCAGGGTAAAACATCTTGTAGTGAGGTTTAGTTGGACACTTATCTAAACGCTTACTAACAACTATTTGAACTGCTCGAATATACCAAGCAACCATGTTTAGTATATGTAGCCACAATGTGCAAAATGCAGCTAATTTCTTTTGTTTTTTTTTTGTCTGTTCAATCTAAGTCTAGGCATAACTGTAATAGTATTCAACCCAAATTAAGTATATTAGATTACAATCATGATTTCATTAGTTATTATAAACATGATTCAGAATTATTATTGACATCATGCATTACTCATATATATATATAAAGATATTGGTAAGCATTCAACCTGATTTATATTATAAATAAAGTAGATTATTAACCAGAAATGCAAACCGGCCAAAATAAATAATAAACAAGCCGTGCCCGAAATTGAAAAACAAGTATGTTGGTATGATTACAACAACGTCATGATGCTCGTTTATCTATATTCAAAAGCAGGTTGTTGTTTAATTCTAATGATTAAGGTGGAAACAATACTTATTATGTCCACTCTTAATTAAAACATATATGGGAAAAGAGTAGCACCTTAGGAGAATCTTCAAGCGGACTAGGTTGGTCTCTATGAGTCTCGTTTCTTTGAAAACCGATGGAATTATCTTCCTGCATAACAATAAAAAATATTAAGGATTAGAATGATGGTTAGTTAACTGAAAAAATAACATGAAAAAGTAAACATAAACCATATATGTTGTCAAAACAGCAAAGATTATATATATTAATCACACCCATTTTGCCAAACCTATAAACAAGGGTGGAAAATTTTGTCCACTGAACTTTGTTGAGTAGTGAATGTACATCTTTCAAGAGGTAATATTATAATAGTATTCATATATACAAGAATCCAACCACATGGTCACTATGAATAAGGTTTTATTTTATAGTTTTATTACACACCCAAACTTACAAAAATTCAGTTTAATAATTCATATTATCAGTTCACAAACTGTAATGAGTTAACCAATAAGCAAAAAACATTTATTAAGACTTGGCTAAGAGAGAGTGAAAGTGCAATGAATTAACCAATAAGCAACAAATATACTAATTACTTTTAAGATACTACATATATATACTACTTCAATTATGATCGATGTGAAGCAACTTTCATCTATTCATATCCGGGCTGTAAGTGCAAACAACAGAATATGTGTTCATCGGAAACTGGGATCAAAAGAACAAGATATACTAATATAAATCTCCGAATAGGACTAACAAGAACCCTTTTTTAATGCCTTCAAAACATATGGTTAATCAACACATCACAACTTTGATAATAAAATACCATTAAAAAATACGTCAAACAAAATTCAGAAATAAGAAATAAAAATTGAAGGATAATCAATAACACATCAAAGTCAATAAGCTAGAAAACATCAAAATCAAGAAATTAAAAAACACATCATACCTTTGCACTGCCTTCGTCACAAACAAATAATAGCAATCAGTGGACAAACTCTCTTGATTAATATAGATGAGGGACTAAGCAAAATAATCGTTTGATTAGGAGGGAAAATTCCCGCTGAAGGATTGAAGAAATCATTGACAGTAATTAATTCCTTATTTAGAGTATACCAGAATCATCGATTGATAAGGAGAAAAATCACAAGGGGAAAATTATTGGCACAAGGGTAAATTTGTGAAAACACATTTAGACAGGGAACGGAATAAAAAAAAGCTGGGGGGGGGAATAGATTTAATAGGTTTAAAAGGAATGTGAATCCTTTATGGAATGGTTGATTGTTTTCCCATGTTTAACCAAACATACCTTTTTTTCATTCCCTTGGAATGAATTATTCCATTCCCTCTCTCATTACTTGATACAAAACATTACCTTAGCGTTTTATCCGTTCACATTACATTTATTATGGTAACTGAACTAAGAAAACAAAATTTATCAAACAATACGGTACAGTTAAGTAACGACATCAAAGTTCTTGTTTGTATTATAGTAATAATTAGGCCTTACATGTTTGTAGCTTATGAATATTGATACAATACTAGATTTTATTTTTAATTTTTTTTATTATTATTATTTATGAATCTTATCCTTCACCTTGTTCACTATTAACGAGATTCCTATAATTTTCCTTTCAGTTAGTTTTGCCCTTCTAAATTTATCAATTTTCTTTTCTTGACGGTTTTTGCTAACCTGCCTCCATCATTCTTTCTTTGTCTTCGATCACTAAGTCTGCGATCTTGGGTATGTTTGGCAATGAGCTTTTAAGAGCTTTTAGGGGTTTCAAGCTTCAAGCTTTTAAGAAAAAACTCCTACCTAACAAAAAGCCTTGTTTGGTTCAATGAGCTTGAAACTTTTATATTAGGAAAAAAAGCTCTTTTTCTAAACGCTACTACTACTATCTTTTGAGAAAAAGATACAAGCTTTTACAATTTTGGTACTTGAACTTTCATCATATTTTGTTAATTTATATAATAGTTATATATTTTACCCTTATTCAAAACTAACTACCCCTATGACTCTTTAAAAGTTCTTAACTTTTTCACTCGTTAATATTTTTTTAAACACATTACATCATAAAAAAGAGCATTTTATTCTCTTTAATTTGAGTATGATATTGATATACTTCTTTACCGGTTATGATTGGCGACAAGTCGAGTCAGATGAGCTCGGGTCATGTGTAAGACCAAATTAGGGTCGGAACGAGTCGATAAAAAAGGGTTAATTTAGCTCGGTTCGTGTCGGTACGGTTTTGGGTCGAAAGAGGCCAGGTCAGAACATGTTTCAGATTAAAACGGTATCGGGTCGGAAAGGGTTTCAAATCAAAAAAGGTTGGTTTAAAAAAGTATCTATTTGAAATTACTGTATAATTTAGCTTTGTTTCTTGATTTTCGTCACAATTACACGCTTGCTGCCTTTGCACGAAGTACACGTCTGCATTCGGGTTATGCGTGCACTAATATCAAGTGAATCACGTACCGACACTAATTATGCGGTTGATCTCAGGTTGTGCGCGCACTCCGTCGCACCGCGCGGCACCCAGTTAGTTTTATTAAAAGCTCCAGCTACTCTGTCAAATACCTAAATATACCTAAAAAGCTCCAGCTACTCTGCCAAACACCTAAATATATCTAAAAAGCTACAGCTAACAGCTACCAGCTTCCAGCTTCTAGCTACCAGCTTCCAGCTTTCAGCTTCTAGCTAGTTTTGCCAAACATACCCCTTATCTTCAATATCATGGCTCTCTAGCCCTTTGTTGAAGTTAATAGCGTTTGCACTTTTGGTGGACAAGGTAAAATTGATAAATTTATGAGAACAAACCTAAATTATTTTCAATTAGTTTTGTCCTCCTAAATTCATCAATTTTCTTTTCTTCTTGAATGACAGTTTCTGGTAATTTGCCTCCATCAATTTTTCTTTGTCTTCGATCGCAAAGTCGGTGATCTTATCTTCAATATCATGGATCTTGAAGAAACACTAACCGGACCCCGGGCAGATTACTGGTAACCTGGGGGTTAGATAGCTGTTTCCCACGAGGGGTTAGACCCGGAGAAGATGGTTCTTCTGATAACCTGCAAAACAGACACCGTGAGCTTGTCACTGAGAAGGGGGGGTTCCTCCTTGTGACCACCCTCCGGCGTGAGAATCAGACTAGATTGTTCTTTAAATATAAATGTATATTAAGAGATTGCTAGAGCAGATATCAGGTATAATATGATGACAATGTGATAAGATGAGATGGTCATACCATTTGTGGCATTTATAGCCGAAGGTAGGTTTCCAAGGAGGTGTGGCCGGCTGCAACAGTATTCCTGTTCCACCAACAGTGGCCTACGCACGTGCCCTGCTGGTAGTTGGTGGGTAGGCAGCGGCTGATAGTGACCAGGCCTGCTGTGTACTATTCCTTTTCCACCAACTGCCGGCTATGCACGTGGTATGGCAGTAGTTGGTGAGTAGGCAGCGGCTAATAGTGACATACAGTACAGGAGCATGCTGCTCGCCATACTGTTGTCAATAAGCTGTCGTATCTTTAGTCAGATCTTTTTCCCATACCTCGTCAGGTACAGTACAGAAGATCTTCCCGTATCGTACGGACTGGCTTATTTGGGCGGGAGTATTCCCCCTCCCGCCCTTGTGCGGGATTGTTCCCGGCTTTGCTCATTCTTTCAGGTGACACTGAATGATTGAGAGCTAAGTGCCTTGTGCGTGTAGCCTTGCTGCGCGGGTGGCCTTCCCTGATGACTTGTATCCGAAGCTGCGGGAACAGGCGGAGTCCTTCACCATCGGGAGGCATTTCCTGCGGGAACAGCTTGCGTACTGCGCGTAAGGACGTCACGTCTCTGAGCATGGTTGGTCCAGCGGATCCAGTTGGTTTCTGCGCAGACGTCCCTCTTCAAGGTGAGTCTTGCGGGTCCAACTGGGCTCTGCTGGGACCTACCTCTTCAAGTCCCCCCAGTCCAATGTTCTTCTCATGAGTGTTTAATAAAGTGAGGTGAACTTTTGGACTTAAGCAAAGGGTTTTGAAAAGGGTTTTTTAAGGTTTTCCATGGGGATTCCTCCCGCGGAAGTCCTTGTCACTTGCAGAAATTCCCGAGTTTCCTGCTTGGTCTTTGGGTATGATGCGGGTAGGTCTGTAACCTCCTCGCAAGTCAGGAACGTTGAGTCCCACTTGTGTGGATTCTCCATGAGGTTTTGGTAGTTTTGAACATAGTGATCAATTATGTTAAAACCACCAATTCCATCCTGGAGCTTCAAACAACGTAGTTCTCGTCGTTCCCGCTATGCGGGGATGTTATTTCCGTTTCCGCAAGCATTGCCCAGAAGATCCTTCTTGGTTTCAATTCCCAGCGGAGCGCTAGGTATGTGAAGGGTTTTGCCTTAACACTGTACCCGCGCTCGTCTTACGGTTACTTTACTTCCAAGGTATTCCTGGCGTCAATTCCCTGCGGGTGCTAGGTATGTGAAGGGTTTTGCCTTTACACTGTACCCGCACCCGTCTTACGGTTACTTGTTTGCCAAGGTTTTCTTGGCTTCAATTCCCTGCGGGTGCTAGGTATGTGAAGGGTTTTGCCTTAACACTGTACCCGCATCCGTCTTACGGTTACTTGTTTGCCAAGGTTTTCATGGCTTCAATTCCTTGCGGGTGCTAGGTATGTGAAGGGTTTTGCCTTAACACTGTACCCGCATCCGTCTTACGGTTACTTGTTTGCCAAGGTTTTCTTGGCTTCAATTCCCTGCGGGTGCTATGTATGTGAAGGGTTTTGCCTTAACACTGTACCCGCATCCGTCTTACGGTTACTTGTTTGCCAAGGTTTTCTTGGCTTCAATTCCCTGCGGGTGCTAGGTATGTGAAGGGTTTTGCCTTAACACTGTACCCGCATCCGTCTTACGGTTACTTGTTTGCCAAGGTTTTCTTGGCTTCAATTCCCTGCGGGTGCTAGGTATGTGAAGGGTTTTGCCTTAACACTGTACCCGCATCCGTCTTACGGTTACTTGGTTGCCAAGGTAAGGGGTATTTTCCCGCTTACTTTTTAATCTTTTTGAATTTTGAATTTTGAAATTCGAAGAGTTGGTGGAAGGATAAGAACAGTCCAAACCTCTGAAACGTCGTGCGACGGTTTCTTCTGACTGTGTCAGGACGTGCAGGAAGTTATGGTGACGTGACAGTACATGGTCATTCCAGACGCTTTTTCAGGCGCGTGGGCGCGATTTTTCGGGCGCGTGGCCGCGAAATTAATGGTATGCGTCCTGTCAACAGCTGTTGCCAGCTTGCTCTTTGCCACGTGTCATAGTTTCATTGCACCTTCGATTTCTCTCTCCTCCGCATTAAATTCATCGCATTAATTGCGATTAGTATATAAAGGGGGAGAGGGTTCTTTGTAATCCACACTTTTCACTTTTCTCTTCTTCTAAACGATTTCCGGCGAATACTCACCTTTTCAGGCAAGCATTCTCTTGAAATCGTTTTCTTTCATCTTCAAGATGTCTTCACGTGATCTCGAGTCTACAGCCGATGACAAGAGTACTGCTGGCGAGTGCCAGTGTGCTCTGCCTGGCGATCTGTATCAGTACGTCGTCAGGAAGTTCATGCTCGAGTCTCTCGAGCCTGAGTTTCCTGAACCCCACCAGACGGTGTACGATGCCCCCAGAGGCAAGATCGGGGTTTATGCTGCATTCTTTGTTTATGGGAATCTTAGGTTCCCATTGACAAAGTTTGTTTTCCATGTCCTGGAGAGGCACGGTGTGCACCTGACCGAGGTGCATCCGATGGCGATTGCCAAGGTTCGCCACTTCGAGTGGGTGTGCCGGATACTGGGCATTGAGCCCTATGTTGACCGCCTGATGACCTTCTACACTTGGAGGTGCATCCAGGGGTGGTATACCCTGATAACCCGAATCAAGAGTTTGAAGATTTGCGCAACCGAGCGCAGTCTTCGCGCGTGGAAGCGGGAGTTCTTCTACATCTCCGCTCGCGCCATCCCCCTTGCCATGAAGTTTAAGAATGGGCAAGCTCTCGGTCTGATTCGGAGACCGAGAGCGAAGAGGTGGCGGGGAATCCCGGTGGTGATAAGATCACCATTCCGGAGGCTGTGACAACTGTCACCGAAAAGCCCAGGATGACGACGGTGACCGGCGTGAAGAGGCCGGCTCCATCGGGTTCGTCCCCGCCCGTCCGTACTTTCAGGCTCAAGAGAACCCGTAAGTACAACTACCTTTAGCTTTTATCTTCATAGCTTAATATCATTTAACACTTATCTTCTTTACGCAGGCGTGGATGTTGACGCATTCCAGGGTGGAGCGCAGAGGAGTACCTCTCCGCCAATGACGGTAGGCTTGGTCAGCCTACCTGAGGCGTCGACCCAGGCGCCTGCGCCTGCTTCCGCTGGTTCAGTTGCTCACTCCTTTGAGCCGACTGTTCCAGCTGTGATGACGTCACCACCGGCTGTGAGTGCTATTTTTACAGCATCCTTCACCGAGCCGGCGGTTACTATTGCTGCGGATTCCGCGGCGGCGACCGCGGCGGCTGCTACCATGCCCCCGTCATCGGCAACGACGGCCGATCCATCAGGTACGCATGGGGCTTCTCGCCAATCTCTGCCACCTTCCCATCTGCCTGACCTCTTGGATGGATTTCCCTTGGGTTCAGGTGATGGGTTCGGCGGCTATCGGCCTGTTATTGACCCTACAGGTGCGTAGGGTTCTTTTGGCCCATTTTATATATATTTTTTCTTTATCATCTTTTCCTAACTGCTTTGTGTTTTTGCAGTGTCGGATTCCAATGAAGTGTATGTTCCACGATGGAACATTCGCCGAGGAACAACCCTTCGCACCCCTGTGGAGTGCGTGGAGTGGGCTCGTCACGCTGCTCCTAGTGGTGCGTTGGGGGAAGCCATGGCTAGCTACCAGGATGGTAGGCTAAGCAATGAGCTTCGGGTTCTCCTGGCCCGGATGCAGCCGCGCGTCGAGCTGCTTTGTCGTGAAAACGACAAGTTAAAAGCAGCTCGCGTTAAAGAAGTAGCTCAGGCGCGGGCTGTCCGGGAGGAGAACCAAAAACTTACCGCAGTGGCTGCGGAGAAGGAGAAGGCCTTCAAGGCCCTCGAGGTTGAAGTTCAGGCCCGGCTCGAGGCCCGTTCCAAGGCTGCCCAAGCTGTTAATGAACAGCTTCGGCTGGCTAAGGAAACTGCAAGGAACGCAACCGAGAGGGCCACCAAGGCTGAAGCTATTGCTGAGCCTCTACGCGTGGAGAATGAGGAGCTTAAAGCCAAATTAGAGGCTCTCCAGCAGGCTCATGATGCCTTGGCGATGGAAGACGCCAAAAAGCTCCAAGAAATCCTGGACCAGAGGGGGGTGCTTGACCATGCTGAGCGTAAGCTAAAGGGCGTCGAAGAGGTTGCGGCTAAAGAAGTGTTGCTTGCCAACCTCAACAAGAGTGAAGCCGATCGCGCCCGTAACGAAGCTCAAGCTGCCCTCCAAGAAGCCCTGGTTGCCAAGGAATGGCTTCTTCGAGAAGCGTTGTCTCAGGTAAGCTTTTCTTGTCTTTACGCTTTTCTTTGTAAATAGAAAAGGTTTTGACACTTGTATATTTTCTTTTGTAGGTTGTGCATCGAGTCTTCGCTGAGACGTCGTATGACGATGCTATGAGCGCAGCCCTCAACGCTTCTCACGAGGATGGGGAAAAGGTCGGCTTCCTGCTTGGTCTAGGGTTCGTTGAGAAAGGCATCCCGCCTTCCAACTTCCCTTTGTACAATGTTGATACTGAAGCTGTTTACGACCAAGCAGTGAATCAGTACGCCGCCTTCCCGCATCCGGTGGTGGAGAAGGTGAATGAAGTTGCTGCTGCTGATGATGGGCTAGCTATCCTTAAAGCTTTCCTTGAACTGCCACGATCTACTGATGGTGCTGGTCCAAGTGGAAGTGGCCCTGAAGCCTGATCCTGAAGATCCCTTCCCACTGCTAGGATAGATTTAGCTTGTATAGATTTATTTTCTTGTAGGCGGGTAGTTACCCGGCCATTCTTGTAATGAATCATTGTGAAATATAAATCTTTGTGCGGGTAAGACCGCTTCTTTTATTGGATTCCTTGCTTTATAAACGTTATATGACTTGCATACTTTAGTTTAAATTAGCAATTTTCCAAGTGTAGAATAAGTTAACCTTTGAACGTGGTAGATAATAGGTTGAAGTTTTGCTTCCTCTTTCGTGATTGTGCGGGTAGGACCGTCACTTGCACTTAGTAGGATGGCTAAACTTTACCTGCGTCTAACCTGCGTGTAGGTTTTCCTCATCTTTTCTGAGGATAAGTTAACCTTTGAACGTGGTAGATAATAGGTGTGAATTTTTGCTTCCTCTTTCGTGATTGTGCGGGTAGGACCGTCACTTGCACTTAGTAGGATGGCTAAACTTTACCCATATCTGACCTGCGTGTAGGTTTTCCTCATCCTTTTTGAGGATAAGTTAACCTTTGAACGTGGTAGATAATAGGTGTGAAGTTTTGCTTCCTCTTTCGTGATTGTGCGGGTAGGACCGTCACTTGCACTTAGTAGGATGGCTAAACTTTACCCTTATCTGACCTGCGTGTAGGTTTTCCTCATCCTTTTTGAGGATAAGTTAACCTTTGAACGTGGTAGATAATAGGTGTGAAGTTTTGCTTCCTCTTTCGTGATTGTGCGGGTAGGACCGTCACTTGCACTTAGTAGGATGGCTAAACTTTACCCATATCTGACCTGCGTGTAGGTTTTCCTCATCCTTTTTGTTAGAAATTCTCTGTTTTGAATAACCGTTCGACGCGCGGTTAATAGGTTAGTGTTCAGTTTCCTCTCATGGTTCATGCGAATAGACCGGCACTTTCATTTAATGGGATAACTGAACTTTTCCCCTTCAACTGACCTGCGTGAAGGTTTGCCGTTTTTTGGGTTTATGCGGGTTTTGCCGCCTTCCCCACGCAACGACTTTCCACGTATTTATGCGGTGAAAACCGCCATATCCGTGTTGAATAAATTAACCGTTCGACGCGCGGTTTTTAATAGGTTAGTGTTCAGTTTCCTCTATCATGATTCATGCGGATAGACCGGCACTTTCATTTAGTATGATGACTGAACTTTTCCCCTTCAACTGACCTGCGTGAAGGTTTGTCGTTTTTTGGGTTTATGCGGGTTTTGCCGCCTTCCCCACGCAACGACTTTCCACGTATTTATGCGGTGAAAACCGGCATATCCGTGTTGAATAAATTAACCGTTCGACGCGCGGTTGTTAATAGGTTAGTGTTCAGTTTCCTTTATCATGATTCATGCGGATAGACCGGCACTTTCATTTAGTAGGATGACTGAACTTTTCCCCTTCAACTGACCTGCGTGAAGGTTTGTCGTTTTTTGGGTTTATGCGGGTTTTGCCGCCTTCCCCACGCAACGACTCACTTATGTATGCGGTGAAAACCGGCATCAGTGTTGATAGTTCATAAAGTATAAATGTAAGATCATCAGCGTCGATGTTTTAAGGATAATCATTTCCATTAGAAGTGGCTCTTGGCCTTTTCTTTACAAATTTGGAATTGATTTACATGCAAACTGTGTAATTGAGCTCCCTTCCATGTTGTTGGGATGGGAGTGCCATCGAGCCGATACGCACCTGGTTCGGGATCTCGTTCTTTACGCAGTATGTAGTCTCCACATTGAAGCTGGAATTTTTATTCGTGTTTTCCCCAGCTGGGGTTCTACACGCATCAGCCTGCTCAGCGTTCATTGCGCCACGAGGTGCGCGAGCGTCCCATCTCTGACGAATGCTTCGACCATGTCCTTTACGTCTATGCATTCTTCGGTGTTGTGGCCTTTTGTCCTGTGAAAGTCACAGTATTTACTCCGATCAGCATTGTGACGATGTCGGATTATTTGAGGCTTTGGCCATGGGAGCTCCTCAGTAGCGAATATCTCGGTGACGCTTTTGGTGAGCGGCGTCCATCTGGAGTTCTTGTTTGACTGTACGTTATCCCTTCCGCCTAACCGATGCTGCAAGCCGGATGAGGTGTCAAAGTTTACCCTTGACTGCCAAATGCCTAGCTTCCGCTTTTTGTTTAATCGGGCGGTAAGGACGTTGTCTTCTCTTGTTTTCTGGGTGTAGAGGTTTGTGCTCTGTGGGAGATCTCTACCCAGTTGCTTCTCCGTTTCCGCAAAGCGTTTAGCTGCTGTCATGATGGCATCCCATGTGGATGGCATGCCATCTTTACCCGTTAAGGTGCGGATGAGCTCTGGGTCGTTCGCGCCCTGAATAAAAGCAGCGCGAACAAGATCTTCGCTAATGTTACCCAGACTTAGCTTCTTCGAGTTGAAGCGAGTGATGAAGTCTAACAAAGATTCATCTTTTTCTCGAATGCACTTGAGGATTGTCCATTGCTCCTCGGTATACTTTCTTTGCTGGCTGAAGTGTTGGCTAAACTTCTGTTGGAAGTCAGCCCAGTCGTAGATGTGGTTGACCGGTAGACGATCGAACCACGCTCTAGCAGCCCCGACAAGCGTCATTTGGAACATGTAACACCACGTGGGTTCCGTCCAACTACTGACGGTTGCCCCCGCTATGAATCTGTTCAAATGATCATCTGGGTCGGATATACCATCATATGTGCCTATGCTGGACATTTGTTTGGCACTTTTTGGGGCAATTGCTTCTGCAATGTCCCTTGCAAATTTGGACGTTCCTGCATTTGCAACGTTTGGTCTGAATGTTTTGGAGAAGTCACGTGGACTTCCACCTGTGTTTTTTGGTTTGAAGGCTTCTCCAAAATGCCTTCTCGGTTGGGAGTCCGTTTCCTTACGCTTCCCTTTTGCCCTATGGCGAGGGTTCGCGTCGGAGTCGGACTCCGAGTCATCGTCCCAGTATTCTTCGAATTCGTCAGCCTGTTGGACGGAACGCAAGCGTTCGTCCAACTCAGCTTGGAATTCCTTTTGACGTGCCTCCGCCCATGCCTTAACTTCATCGAGTGTTTGGCGGGGGAGTCTTGTTCGTTTCTCTAACTGGGTATCGGTGAATCCCAGTGAGCGATTATTTACTGCACTTGCCCCAGCTTGGGTAGCTGGGGTAGTGTTTGTAAAAACTGTGTAGCCGGTATCCCCCCCAGTAGCTGGGGTTGTGGTTACCGGAGTTTCTTTAACCATCTTTCAAGTTTGAAAAAACTGGAGAAAAATGTTCTAGCTTTATGCACGGATGGCGCCAATGAAGAAACACTAACCGGACCCCGGGCAGATTACTGGTAACCTGGGGGTTAGATAGCTGTTTCCCACGAGGGGTTAGACCCGGAGAAGATGGTTCTTCTGATAACCTGCAAAACAGACACCGTGAGCTTGTCACTGAGAAGGGGGGGGGTTCCTCCTTGTGACCACCCTCCGGCGTGAGAATCAGACTAGATTGCTCTTTAAATATAAATGTATATTAAGAGATTGCTAGAGCAGATATCAGGTATAATATGATGACAATGTGATAAGTTGAGATGGTCATACCATTTGTGGTATTTATAGCCGAAGGTAGGTTTCCAAGGAGGTGTGGCCGGCTGCAACAGTATTCCTGTTCCACCAACAGTGGCCTACGCACGTGCCCTGCTGGTAGTTGGTGGGTAGGCAGCGGCTGATAGTGACCAGGCCTGCTGTGTACTATTCCTTTTCCACCAACTGCCGGCTATGCACGTGGTATGGCAGTAGTTGGTGAGTAGGCAGCGGCTAATAGTGACATACAGTACAGGAGCATGCTGCTCGCCATACTGTTGTCAATAAGCTGTCGTATCTTTAGTCAGATCTTTTTCCCATACCTCGTCAGGTACAGTACAGAAGATCTTCCCGTATCGTACGGACTGGCTTATTTGGGCGGGAGTATTCCCCCTCCCGCCCTTGTGCGGGATTGTTCCCGGCTTTGCTCATTCTTTCAGGTGACACTGAATGATTGAGAGCTAAGTGCCTTGTGCGTGTAGCCTTGCTGCGCGGGTGGCCTTCCCTGATGACTTGTATCCGAAGCTGCGGGAACAGGCGGAGTCCTTCACCATCGGGAGGCATTTCCTGCGGGAACAGCTTGCGTACTGCGCGTAAGGACGTCACGTCTCTGAGCATGGTTGGTCCTGCGGATCCAGTTGGTTTCTGCGCAGACGTCCCTCTTCAAGGTGAGTCTTGCGGGTCCAACTGGGCTCTGCTGGGACCTACCTCTTCAGATCTCTATCCCTTTGTTGAAGTTAACAGCGGTTGCACGTTTGTGTTCTACGCTTGGACCATCGAGATAGTGGTTCAACATGCCTTCCATTCTTGAATAATTATATAGAGAATCTTCTTCTAGTGATGATCGAGTACAACATGTTAGTATTTAAGTTGGTAATCGATAAATATTCAACAAGTAATCAAACTTGAACAGAAAAGAGATCGAACTACATTATCTTTAATAAACGAACAACTCACATTGAATACGAGACGACACTTTGTAATCTCAAAGTAGACGATTCAATGAAACAGTTTTAAGTCCATTACTTAACAATATTTGACATAATCTACCTACCATAATAAAGTAATTAACTATGTGCCGGGTGTCATTCCAGTATTCACCCAATTTATTATTTTCCTGTTAACATATTTTAAGGTTTATTTTTTTATTACTTTATGTAATTCACTGCCTACAGCCGGTTTATTTTCATTCTTCTATATAGGGTTTACATTCTTCGATTTCTTGCAAAGCATCGGACTATCATCTCTATTCGATTTCATAATTAGGTATTTGATTTGCGATCACAATTCTTTTGTTTCCATTTTATCTTAACGATTGCTTTAAACATGCATATGAAAGTTTATGTTTAATGCGCATTTCAATTTTCAGAGTTGGTTATGGCAGAAGTTAATGCAAATTTAAATGAAATTGATTACTTATCATAATTTAAAGACAGAATTACAAATTTTGTCCTTTAAAAAAAGCCAAAAACCGGTTCGTGTCCTTTTCTAAGTTTCCTTGCAGGCGGTGTCCTTTAAACTTTTTTTTTCTACACGTTATGTCCTTTACGCTAACTGGGTTAGAAAAACTCAGTTAAATGCCCTCACGTGAGACGCATGTGAGGGCATTTTTGTCTTTTCACCACCTGCAACTTCTTCCTCTTTCTTCTTCATTTTTCTTCTTTCATCCTACCAACACACTCTTATAACATTCATCTTCTTCACTCACTCTCTCTCCCTCTCTATAACATTCATAAGATTCAGAACTACCACCATCACCAACCAGCCACCACATGCCACCACCGCCATCACCACCCATCACCTGCTGTTGCGACCACTAATTTCCACCGGCAGCAGAAGGTTGAAATTGAATAGAGATTTGGGAGGCCACTAAAGATCCAAACCCAAACCCTAAATCATTTCACTGTTTGCAAACCCAAATCCCTTATTGATTCTCAATTATCTGCATTGTAGTTGCAAGCCCTAATTTTTATATATCAATCTATGGAGCCGTTGGTGGATGTGCGTGTATTGAATCAGAGCCGTTCATGAATTAGGGGTTGGGTGGCGGATGGTGATTAAGGGTTTGGTGTGGGTTATTGGGAAGGATGACGTGGAGGGTTTGAACACAAAAATGCCCCAAATTTGAACACAAACCTGAATCGGAATCAGTTTCTGAAGACAACCCATTTGAGCCCCAAGTTTTAGGGCTCCAAATCGACGAAATAAGTTTACTTGCACCGCCGGCGACGATTTTGGCCGGAAAAAGAAGGCCGTTACGCCAATTGGAGGGTTCCGGTCGGTCGTACGGAGTGGTTCTGGCGGAAATTGGTTTCCGTTTTGATATTTTACCGCCGGATCTGGCGTCTACGGCGGCGGGAAGACCGGAATCCATGGTGGGAATTGGTGTTTGGGAGTATGTGGGAGTCGGAAGAGATGTGAATCGGCGTTTGGTGGTGGTTATTGTGGGAGTGGATGAATAAAGAAGAAAAATGAAGAAGAAAAATGAAGAAAAATAATAATAAAGAAGAAAAATGAAGAAGAAAGAGGAAGAAGTTGCAGGTGGTGAAAAGACAAAAATGCCCTCACATGCGTCTCACGTGAGGGCATTTAACTGAGTTTTTCTAACCCAGTTAGCGTAAAGGACATAACGTGTAGAAAAAAAAAGTTTAAAGGACACCGCCTGCAAGGAAAGGACACGAACCGTAATTTGGCTTTTTTTAAAGGACAAAATTTGTAATTGGGTCTAATTTAAATTAATTATGTGAAGTTTCTCAAGACGACAAAAGGTAATTTTGTTTTCTTCTGTTTGCATTTCACATAACACACCATACAATGTACCACTGGCCTTACATGAAATTATTTGTATTTCATCTACATAATCTACCTATATATTAAAAGAGTGGGTTTTTAAAAACCTTTCCTTTTTATAATTAACAAGGGGTCTTTAAAGTGACACATGGCTTCTATTATTTTTTTAATTATTTTAATTTCAAAACTTAATATCTTTCCTTTTATTGTAAAGAGAGAACTTTAATTTTGGTCCATGTGGTTTCTTAAAATTATCACTTTTAATCTAATAGTTTATTTTAGACTTTTATGATACAATAGTTTCAATTAACTATCAGTTTTTGTCCAACCCATTAATGTTATCCACCAAACCGTTAGTTAATACAACTTTAAGGGGCTTCTTTGTACTTTTCATGAACTTTTAATCATAAGAATTTTTGGGTTTTCTACCACATATTAGTTTTATACTTTTTGTTACTCCCTCCGTCCTATTAAAAGTGTCCATATTTCCTTTTTTACTTGTCTCATTACAAATGTTCACTTTCAAAATTTATTAGCCAATTTTCAAAGTTACCCTTAAAAACATACAACTAGCATTAATAAACAATATTGGTGGACCCGGTTTCCAATGGCATTATTGTCATTTGATAAGTAAAAAAAGTAATCATTCAATCCACCTTAAACTTTGTGTTTTTCAAACCATGACACTTCTAATGGGACGGAGGGAGTATGTCTTATTTTATGGTTTCTGATATTTGTTTATATATAAATATCTATGCACTTTTTTATTTTTATTTTAAATATATATGTTATTTTTTTCAAAACTAATGCTTTTATGCAAGTGTATGTTTATTTATTAATATTTAAATACTTTTTTTTTTACTTTTTATAGCTCTAATAGTATGTTGATTCTAAAAACAATGTATTTAGTTTTACTTTTAAGTACAATTTTAATTGTAGACTTTACTAACTACAAATGACTTAGAAAAATCAATGTTTTCGCTTTTATTTCTTAACGGAAAAAGGAGCATATATATATATTATATTGTTTTCCTTACTTTTCAATTGACGGAGGGTTTTTGAAAAACAATTTTTTAATCTTACTTTTTTATTTGCATTTACTAATGGTACATAGTTAATTTAATTTAATTAGTTTTTGTAAACTTTGATTGGAAAATATAGTACACACATTTAGTTGTTCGGGAAAAACAATAACAACCAAGAATTAAAATAAATAAACAGATTTTTTAAAATTGTCCGTCAATTGAAAAGGAAAAAACAATATAAAATAAATATATACTCTTTTTACCACAAAGAAATAAAAGCAGCAAAAGTTAAGTTTCTAAATCATTTGTAGTTAGTAGAAGTGTACAAATTACAATGAAACATAAAAAAATTTATTATTCTGTTTTTTAAATCACGTATATTATTACCGCTATAAAAAGTAATAATTAAAGTATTTAATTATAAATAAATATGCAGTTGCATAAAAGCTCCGGTTTTAAAAAAAATATTTTTAATAATAAAAAAATATATATTTATATATAAACAGATATAATAAACCATAATAGTTATAAAATAACAAAAAGTATAAAAGTTATATTTAGTCGAAAAAGAAATATTCATAGGAGTCCAAAGTTTGTGAAAAAAAAAACCCTCAAAATTGTATTAAATAATGGTTGGTGGATTACGTTAATGGATTGGACTAGAACTGATGGTTAATTAAAAATATTGTACCATAAAAGCCTAGAATAAACTATTGGACCAAAATTGATAAATTTAAGAAATCATAGGGACCAAAACCGAAGTTCAATTTTCAGAGTTGGTTATGGCAGAAGTTAATGCCAATTTAAATGAAATTGATTACATATCATAATTTGAATTAATTATGTGAAGTTTCTCAAGACGACAGAAGGTAATTTTGTTTTCTTCTGTTTGCATTTCACATAACACACCATACAATGTACCACTGGCGTTTATGAAATTATTTGTATTTCATCTAACTACTATAATAAAAGAATCAACTATGTGCTAGGTGTCATTCCAGTATTCAC